>NC_066530.1:8978600-9041100 GCF_024679095.1 Eriocheir sinensis
TGGGGCCTGAGACGCCAGGGCTTACAGCTTTCCCACGGGAGTCGCTATTACCAGTTGCAGTTGATGTGTTTTGTCTTAATATGTTGGACAGTTTGAATAATGTTTCACTCTTCCCGTCATGACTTTCCTATATTAGTAATTTTTCCTTTTCGCTTAATCGCTGGAGAATTCCTCCCCTTCCGCGCCTGTTCCCCTTCCGCTTCACTTCCCCATATCTCTGGCTAGTGCTACTGCAGCCGTCGCACCACCCTTCCTTCCTTTCTTCCTTCCTTCCTTCCTACCCCCACTTCGTCCTCTCTCACATGACGCTGATCTCCTCCACTCCCTTCCCTGTCCCCTCCGTCCTCCCTCGGAAAGTTGCATTTCCTTCCCACCCCCGCCTCCCCATCCCGGCCACGACTCCCCGGCATGTCCCTCCCCTCCTCCCTTACCTCCCTCTCTCCCTCCCCCAATCCTCCTTTATTTTTAATTTTTTGTATCACAAATTATTAGTTAGTCAATGGGCACTGAAGAATTTTTTTTAT
Source organism: Eriocheir sinensis (assembly GCF_024679095.1). NCBI lineage: Eukaryota > Metazoa > Arthropoda > Malacostraca > Decapoda > Varunidae > Eriocheir > Eriocheir sinensis. The sequence goes on from NC_066530.1 coordinate 8,979,125, forward strand.
ATTGACTAGTGACTACCGCTACCGCAGTACCGCACACCGCGTACAGCACTGGAAAAGAAAAAAAATGGGACCGCACTACCGCAACCGCACTACTCCGGAAAAAGTACCGCACTACCGCAACCACACTACTGATTTTTCAGTACCGCTGTTATAGTAATTGTAGTATATCAGTGTATTATTATTATTATTATTATTATCATTATTACTTAATATCACCACGAATTAGGCATGCAATATCAATGGAAAAAAACCCACGACAGATAGATCACGCCACCTTGTAGGAATGTCAGCTGTCAGTGTTTACCGTCTCAGTATATATACAAAGCATTTCATCAAGCTTAGAGGTCACCTTGACATACGTGACCAATTGTAACCTTATTATTTTCCAATCTGTAATTCGTGACTCCTTCCAGAGAGCTCGACCGACACATACCTATTGTCTCGGCTCTCTCTCACCAACGCTACGCTGTACCTTAGGTTAAGAATACATTTCTTCTAAGACAGCAAGTGTTTTTCTTCACGCCCACCAAAACCCTGGCTGAGCTCCCCGCAACCAAGTTTTACACCGTTACATTATTGGTGGCAGACGGTGCCCACCGCGCCCGAGCCATTCGCTACCTCGTTCTCCTACAAGAGCTACAAGCCACAAGAACTCACCGAAAAATCCGGGGACAGGCGTAGAAGGAAGGAAGGTGTCACAAGCCAACTACAGGCCAACAACAGACCTACGCAGCCGAAGGCGAGGGCCACAAACTGCAAGCCGCCCCGCCCGCTACAAGCCAGCACTGCTACAAGCTCTCTACAGGCGTCAAGTCACCAGCCAGCACAGTCCACAAGTTCTCTACAGGCCAAGACAAACCACTCCCAGCTCCCCTGCAAGCCCTCCACGGTACGCAGAAGGAGGCACTCCCCACGACGCCCACCCAACGCCCACAGCGCCCACACGGCAACACTGCCACTGTCAGGACCGTCGATCACACCTCCCACGGCAACACTCAACCTAAGGCGACCTCGGACTTCTACCGGGTGACTTCAAGCAAGTACCACCTCGGGCGCCGTTCCATATCCACGCCGCCCAATCTACTCCCGCTGCTCCGTAACACTCAAAATACGGAGAACACCGCAGCCGTCCTACGTCTGGCAAGGAGTTCCGGCACCCGCCCTGCCACAGCCACCACCCATCGCCCAGTCAGCGAAATCCCGACGCCATCACGTTTCACCTGGAGGTCCGCCTCTACAATCAACCTCTCGATGCCTTTCCTGCCGCAGCCAAGGTCTTCCACCGCGACTCCAAGGCTCCAGGTACCCCCAAGGCGACGACATCCTTCGTCACCCTGTATGCCAGGTGAATCCCTGTATGCGGGTGGTGTTTTCACCTCAGGGAACTAGACGTCCCTGCCCTGCATAGTCTCAGGTCACCCCTTGGACAAGGTGTAATACAGATCTGTCCCCCGTGCCAGGGTCACGGTGAAGCCTCTGGGCAGCAGCAGTGGTGGATTGGACTGCAGGAGAGGATCTCTTTATGAGACAATGGCTGGGTTCCAGGGTCCTAGCCAGCTGGACCGTGCCTAATTATTAGGCCTGCGGTGTAGAGAAGTGTGGCGACCTCTACACTAAAAAGCCTCCCTGGGAACCAGTTGTCGGTGTGAGCTCCCCGTCCCTCCCCTCTATCGACGGTACTCCCATCCCTAGTCTGCATAACAACTGGTTCTTGTTTTCTCCTGAGAGATGTCTTCCGTGGGCCATTTAAGGTTGTACCTCCCGGCTTCTAGGTGGAGTTTCTGAGGGTTTTTCTTATACTCAAGGAATATTTCAGTCTTTTGGTCTCTCAGGAAGGGCGTCTGATACTCTAGAGTTGGTGGAGAACACCTGGTGACAGGTGCCACTGGCGAGGCCTCGAAAGGGTCGCAGAGTTGGGTTAGACGTTTCGGAAAGTGGGAACGAATTGTTGGTTCCTCTCCTCCCTTGCCAGCTCTGCTCTGTGTGACTACGCCGGTCCCGTTCTATGGGACAAAACTTCGAGGACAATAGCTGAAAAGCGCCGGGTTGTGAAAGTCTCTCTCGTGACCGAGGCTCAGGACAAGCGATTGGTCTTTGAGGCGTTTTCAAGACCCTGTGGGAGCGAACTCCCAGTGTTGGAGGCATCTAACACAGCAGTATCTAGTTTCCATGCACAATTTTTATACAATTCAATTTATGGTCACAATTTAAGTTATTTCGAAAGCGCTTTTAATATTTGCCCAAACTGTTAACTCGCTTAAATTTCTAACAATGCCTTCGAACCTTAAGTGTGACGTCTGTCCCGGACGTTTTGCAGCTCAGTTCTTCCAGTTGAGTAAAACTTGCCGCCTCTGCATTCAAAGATTACTTCTTCAGAAGGCTGTGACTGAATGGAAAGTCAAGCACAGTGAACTTGAAAAGAAATTTGTAGCCCTTCAGGAATTTGTTTTAACTAATGTGGCAGTGACTCCACCATCGATGGTGGAGAGGCCCTCCACCGAGACTGTGCCCTCTCCAGACGACCCTCCTGCTTCACGGGAGGACGTGCACCAACCTCTGGGTTGACTCCCAGCCTGCCTCTGGGATAAACCCCAGCCTGCCTCACGGCTAACCCCCAGCCTGCCTCACAGGCTAACCCCCAGCCTGCCTCACAGGCTAACCCCCGGCCTGCCTCACAGGACAACCGCCAGCCTTCCTCACAGGCTGACCCCTAACCTGCCTCACAGGCTAACCCCCAGCCTGCTTCACAGGCTAACTCCCAGCCTGCCTCACAGGACAACTTCCAGCCTGCCCCACTTAACGCTACTCTTCCTGCTTCACAGTATGTCGGGTTACAACCTGTAAGGAATGGAGCCAAACCGAAGCAGGCAACCAAGGATTTACTGACCCCCACTACCTTCAATAGGTTCCAGGTGCTGGCAGACACCATGGAGGATGAGTTCGAGACTCGCTTAGTTGGGGACTCCATGGTGCGTGGCCAGCTGGTTGAGTTCTGTGGTCGTTCATCAAACGGCCGCAGAAAACGTTACTGCTATCCAGGTGCCAGACTGGACGACATCACCGCAGCGTGCGATGATGTCACGAGAAATGCCGACCGAAACACCCTCTTTGTCATTCACGCGGGGACGAATGACGTAAAGGCAACCTGTTCTGAGGAACTGCTTGAGAAATACCGCCGCATGATCAAGCAGTATAAACGTAAAACGGATGCCAGTAACATCATAATCTCAGGAATCCTCCCGAGGGTCGGCGCCGAATCTAGCTTTTACAATAAGGCACAAACAACAGACTTCAGTCCCTTTGCTCACGAGAAAACGTCCAGTTCGCTAACTTGTGGAACAATTTTTACTACGATTCAGACTTGTTCCTTCCTGATGGGATTCACTTAAACCCTGTTGGAGCAGCTCGTTTCGGGAGGCTGCTCTGTGACCAAGTGGCTCTTCGAAAGCCAAAAAACGCGGAGGCGAGAACACTAGCAGCTCCACCGTAAGGATGCACTCAACCCGCAAAACTCCCGACTCGAATCACATTAAAGCTTGCTATGTAAACGCTCGTAGCCTACGTAACAAATTTGAAGACTTAGAAGTCCTCGCAGCTACAAATCATTATCACATCATCGGAGTCACAGAAACTTGGATAGACACTTCAAATAGAGATTTCATTGGGGAATATAGATTACCGGGTTATACCATCTTTAGTCATGAAAGAGAGAACAGACAGGGTGGAGGCGTTATCTTTTATATCCACAACTCTCTCCATCCAGTATCCGTGAAAACAGATATTATAACCAATGTAGACACAGTCTTCATTGAAATAAAAAATAAATCTCGTAAAATAGTAATTGGACTTATCTACAGACCGCCAAGGCAGACTCTTGATATCGACCACGCATTAAGTGAGTTATTATTAGAAACAAGTAGCAGTTGCGAGGCAGTAATTGTTGGGGACTTTAACTTGCCAGTGAAAAGATGGGGTGAACCGTTGAACTGTCATACAGGGCTCGACCTGTACACAAATTTACTAGAAAGTGATTTGCATCAACACGTTCAAGAACCGACTCGGGAAAATAATATACTTGACCTTATCTTTTCAACGACAGCTGATCTAGTTAAGGAAGTAAATGTTGGTCCAATTTTTAGTTCTAGCGATCACCGAACAATCACAGTCAGCATCAGTATGAAAGAAAGTAAAGTAGCTCCTAGCAAAGAAAAGGTGCCTGATTATCAGAGAGCGAATTTCGTAAGACTCCGATCAATTCTGACTGGACTGAAATCACGGCGGAAACAGATATTAATAAATCTTGGGGGGTCTTCACCACAATATTGTACAATGCCATAAGCATATGCGTACCCTATCGAAACAGACGTTCAGCTTTTAAGAAGAAACCCAAATGGTGGAATAACGAAATTCAAAAAAGCCTATCTCTTAAGAAATGCGTATACAGTAGATACATACCAACTCAGAGCGAGGCTGACAAACTAGAGTTGGACAGAATTCGCCGCGAAACCAAGAAATTAATAAAACGAAGCAAGAAAAATCTTGAAGAATATATAGCGGAAACGAGTAAATCTATTCCTAAAGAATTTTTTAGCAATGTAAATAATAAAAAGTCACTCACTTGTGGTATCGGACCGCTTGCTAATGAAAATGGTAACCACACGAACGATGAAAATGAAATGGCTACAATCCTAAATAACTTTTTCGCATCCGTATTTACCGACGAAGATTGTTTATCACCTCAACCGCCGGAGGTTAGAAGGGCCGAAAAGATGTTAAGTGGCGTGCTCATCGTAGAAAGTGACATTTTACGCAAAATTGAAAAGATTAAAGTAAGCAAAGCTCCTGGTCCAGACAAAATTACCCCTAGGGTCTTAAAAGAAATCAAACATCAAATTTGTAAACCGCTCTCCATCATATTCAATAAATCTTTAACAGCTGGAAAAGTTCCGTCGGATTGGAAACTTGCAAATGTCACACCAATTTTCAAAAAGGGAGACAAGTCTCATCCAGGAAACTATCGACCAATTAGCCTGACATCGATTGTTTGTAAGTTAATGGAGACTATCATTCGCGACAATATGGTGAAATTCTTCGAAGAAAATAAGATAATAAATAATTCGCAACATGGCTTCCGTAGTAAACGTTCGTGTTTGACTAACTTACTTGATTTTTTTCACTATATTTTTGAGGTGTTCGATGAAAGCAGATCAGTGGATATCATATATCTAGATTTTCAAAAGGCATTTGATAAGGTCCCCCACCAACGATTGCTCAGCAAACTACTGGCGCACGGTATCTCGGGTAACATTCACAATTGGCTTGCGGACTGGCTCTCAGAGCGGAAACAGAGAGTAGTTCTAAACGGTGTTACATCTAACTGGCTCGATGTCAAAAGCGGCGTACCTCAGGATCAATGCTATGCTCTTCTTAATTTATGTTAATGATATCGATGATACTTGCAAAGTATCAAAATTTGCTGATGACACAAAAATTGCTAGTAAAGTAACTGCGACACTCGACGAAGAAGCTTTACAATCAGATCTAGATTGACTTGCACGTTGGGCCAATCAATGGCAAATTAAATTTAACGTTGACAAATGTAAACGTAATGAATGGCCAACAACTTTCTGCAGTAAGTAAAGAAAAGGATCTTGGAATCACTATATCAAGCGATTTAAAGCCCGGTCAGCATTGTTCAGAGGTAGTTAAAACTGCAAACAAATTGGTTGGCTTCATCGGACGAGTCTTTAATAATAAATCGGAAAAAGTAATATTAAAACTGTATAATTCGTTGGTTCGACCCCGTCTAGAGTACTGTGTACAGTTTTGGTCTCCCTACTACAGAAAAGACATAGAAAAGTTGGAACGGGTCCAACGAAGAGTAACAAAGATGATTCCTAGGTTGAGAAATTTGTCATATGAACAAAGGCTTAAAGAAGTAAATTTATTCAGCCTATCAAAACGAAGAATGCGAGGCGATCTTATAGAAGTGTTTAAAATGTTTAAAGGATTCAGTGATATTAATGCGGAAGATTACTTTACAATTGATCGATCAAATAGAACAAGAAGAAATCACAATTTGAAGATAAGTGGTAAAAGATTCTCGTCGTACGAAGCTAAACACTTCTTCTTCAATCGAGTTGTTAATGTTTGGAACTCTCTACCCTGTGATGTCGTTGACAGTACAACAGTTACGGCCTTCAAGAATAGATTAGACAAGTGTTTTGAATCCAACCAGCAACTAAGATATTACTCATTGTCGTAATAACGTTAAATTCTTTCGAATACTGGTGTCCTTGTCCGCTTTTATCTCCCGCTTAGTGGTAGCAGTAATGGTAGTTCTTTCCTCTTTCCTACATAAATTCCATGCAGTTTTTCCATGCTGCATGGTTCTTTTTCCTTTCCTGCCAGCTTTGGCTGGAGGGAGGGGGGGGTGGGGAGGAGCCTTCGCCTTTGCTGTCCTTCATCTTCCACCTTTGATTAGATAGTTAGTGTAGCTTGTCACAAACAACCTCGTAAGGACCAGCAGGTCTGCTGTTGTTTGTTCTTCCTTTGTGTTCCTTTGTGTCACCAGTTCTACATCTGCTGATTATTCTTGGTATTGTACTTTTTATTCCAATTTCTCACAAGTGCCAACTAAGCTAATTGCAGCAGAGGCACGACTCTTATATTTCTGTGTATCTAACACTGTTAGTCATTCATAATTGTGAGAGTAACGATCATTCGCATACGATATTGATCCTTCTTGTTGTCTGTTAGCGGTAAGCTGTATTTTCCCTACAGTAATTCAACCTTCCCTCAGTGTGCCCTCCTCCGTTTTCTTTTCGCCGCTCGGGAGAAAACCGCACCTTCAAGGCATACTCACTTATTTCTCCTAACCATATAACCGCTACGTTATTGGTTCATTATTTCATATAACCATAACATTATAACATGACATTATAACCTTAACATTCTATTACGCCTAACGGCCAACTTGCTACCCATCTCTTCTTGTTTTTAGGGGTACGGCGCAAATATTAAATCAGACGCGTTACGTTAATAATTACAGTTATTAAAATATGATCATATATTGTAGCTAATTTAAGCAATATTATGAACAAAGAGACACTCGCTGAGCTCGGCGACACCTTTAAGCAGTTAACACATACCTCAGGTGAAGAGGAAATGGAACACGATACAAACACCGATGACCTTAATAATGTAAGATTACGTTCAGGCACTCATTACTCATCAATTCCAGGAAGCAGGGATCGTTCATCTCCGGGTCCGTCGGAATACTTACAACCCACTCAACCAATCACAATGCCTAACGATCCACCTCCTCCGCCCCCTCCTGCCGGGGGCACATCCCACTTCCCCCCTCCACCGATTTGGGTCATTCCAACTCACGCAAGTATCTGACAGTTCTCCGGCAGTGAGTCTGATAATTCGGCGAGACAGTTCCTAGATCTATGTGAGTCTGCCATTGTAAATTCATCCATTACGGAAGATCATGATAAAATTGCATTCATTCGGTCCCGGTTACTACCAGGCTCTCGGGCGCTAAATTTGATGCAGTCCTCAGCGTTCGCTTCGGGGGACATTGGAGTAAGCTATGAGATTTTTAAAAAAGAATTTCATAAAAATCTTCGGAGGCGGGAGTAAACCAAGCATCGTTAGACAGATCGCCCACACGGTAGATTCCCTCCAAAGGAATTGTTCAACAAAGCCGATTTGGGACGCCATGACTGAGGCAAATCAGCTGGCGGTTGACTGTGTCAAAAGTTTAGAAGACGCGCAATGGCTCCCAGGGGGCAGTATGCAAAAACAACAGGTGAAGACAGTCTTGGAGTTGCTTTTTTACTTATTTCATATTTCAGAGAAGAACCGCCGTTCTACCCTTCCCTTGACCTTCAAACCAGGCGGGAAGTTGGTTGACTTCGTCTCAGAGTTAGAAGTCAAGGTTCAAGAACACACTCACCATCAACCCCTCGCAACAGCCGCAGCATTGCAGGCACAAAGTAAGGCATCTCTCACCTGTAGTTTTTGCAAACAGTCAGGACATTCCGAGAATACTTGCTTCTCGAAACGTAGGGACTCAACACACTCAAGACAGGGATCTGATAGGAGATCAGGGGGATACAGAGGCGGCCATTATTCATCACACAGGAACCCTAGGCCAAACCATCAGCGGAAGACTGCCTTTTGCCATGTCCACGGGAATTGTTTTCATGATACAGACAGTTGTTATGCAATACAAAAGGCCAAGAGGAACAGAAGAACAAGTCCTCGGCGGACAGTAGACCAAAGCCCTCCACTTCTCAGAATAAAAAGGCATGACTCCGTGACAGCCCCAAGGCATACATCCAAGTATCCCATAAGGACGATTCTAATTGGAAGCAACTTGACTCAGTCATTGCCGCCTTGGGACGGACAAGCATAATTGCCCTCCCTTGCAAGGTGGGCAAAATTTCACTCACCTTAGCGGTAGACACAGGTGCGACAGTCAATGTAATCTCAGACTCCGCTTACAGGTCACTGACACGACAGGCGAGAGGGGGAAATTGCCCGCCCTAAGAGAACGACCTGAATGTGATAGGCGTGACAGGCACCACTTTGGGAATCGTAGGGCGAGTACCACTAACAGTCAGCTTACATCAAAAGGTATGTCCCTTTCGAGATTTCTTTTATGTATCTACCAGGTTTGCTTTACCTGTAGATGGGATCTTAGGAATAAACGCCATGAAAGACCTGCACATAACCATAAACCCTGAAAGCAACGAGATCATGTATCAAGGACGACGCATACAGGGGATGGTAAATCTATCGCCTATGTCACCAGTAATCCCGCCCTCAGAGGGGGAAAATGACCAACCCACCACAGACTCAGGGTCTGCCACCGCCCAAGTGTCACCTCTTACGGTCAAACCACACGAAAACATTACAGACTTGTGGCGGACAGTATCGGCACTCGTAGGAGGACCTCAAATAGTTCCGGATCGTGCTGCAAAACTTGTTAAAATCCAGTTACATAACGCCCCTCCAACGGGCAGCGATGTGTGTATCGACGGAGCACCACACATACACCGGGTGACGGTGGAGGTAACTCTCACAGTCAAGGAGGGAGGTATTGCAGAGGTATTGGTAATAAACACGTCTGGATTCCCTGTATCCTTAAAACGCGGTGTTAGATTATGCCAGTGTCTAGTGTATGGGAAAAATGTAGCCCCGGAACCAGCTGAATACCCTGCAGCCCAAGTCTTAGGCATAACCTCGGCGTGTCAGGATTCTCACAAACAAGACACAGCTAATTTAGAGGCGTTCCTAAAAGTTGCACACTATTCCGAAATTAAGCCTACCTTAGTCCAGCTGCTGGAACAATATAGGGGGGCGCTTGCTCTACCAGGCGAGCCGCTTGGAGTTACGCAGTGTGCTGAACACCACATTAAGTTAAAACCCAATACCAATCCTGTATATATATATATATATATATATATATATATATATATATATATATATATATATATATATATATATATATATATATATATATATATATATATATATATATATATATATATATATATATGCATACAAACTCCCCCACAGTCAGAGGGAAGTAGTGCAGCAACTTATATCTGATATGTTAGAACAAGGTGTCATCAAAGAATCGAACTCACCGTGGAATTCACCCTTGTTTCTGGTTCCAAAGAAAGACGGTTCTTACCGTCCTGTGATTGATTTCCGGCGTGTGAACAACGCGACCGTGGATGATCATTTTCCGCTTCCCGTTCTTAGAGATCTTCTGATGTGTCTCGGTAGAGGAAATAAAGTCTTTACGAGTCTAGATCTAGTCAGTGGCTACTGGCAACTGCCTATGGCCTCCGAGTCCCGTTAAATAACGGCTTTCAGCACGCCTCATGGCCACTATGAGTGGACGAGGATGCCGTTCGGGCTCAAAGGAGCTCCCTTGACCTTCCAAAGGACAATGAACAGTATTTTTGGGGACTTGCTGGGCAACTCTGTCTATGTGTATTTAGACGACATCATCATAGCAAGTAAAGACGTGCATGCACACATGGAAACACTAAAAGCAGTCCTACACAGACTTCAAGAGGTAGGATTAAAGCTCAAACTCACCCAATGTGAATTCTTAAAGCCTCGGACCAAGTTCTTGGGGCATGTCGTGGACGAATTCGGCATCCACACAGTGGACGACAAAGTAAAAGCTATTGCCGAGTTCCCTCAACCAACGTCTACAGACAAGGTACGGTCTTTCTTGGAAGTCGCACGTTACTACAGGCCTTTCATAAAGGACTTCGCATCACGCGAGAATCCCCTAACCCATCTACTAAAGAAAGACGTACCATTTCAGTGGCTCCCAGCTCAACAAACGAGCTTTGAGGATTTAAAGAAAGCGCTTACACAGGCTCCGGTCCTTGTCTTTCCGGATTTCAAGGACCCCTTTCAGCTCTGTACCGACGCTTCGGCCAGTGGACTAGGAGCCGCTCTTATGCAAACAGATAAGTCCGGCAAAAAGCATGTAATAGCGTTCGCCAGTCGAGTACTAACAGCTCCGGAAAATAACTATTCTGTTACCCACCTAGAGGCTCTTGCAATTGTGTGGGCTTTGAAGCATTTTCGAGACATAGTGATGGGGTACAAAATTGTGGTGTACACAGACCACGCGGCCATCACTGATCTTTTCAAGGAAAAAAACCTACACGGTCATCTGGCAAGATGGTTCTTAACGATCCAAGCATACAATCCGGAGATAAAATATATCACCGGGAAAACAAATGTGGTCGCAGATGCCTTATCTCGAAATATTCCAATAGGCGCGATTACCACCCCAGAGGTCCTCCACAACTTCACTTCACCTGAGCTGCACACTGCTCAGCGAGACCACCCAGTGTGGAAGAGGTTAATTTACGTCCTAAAGTCGGGAGACGAAACAAACCTTCCAGAATTTCCAGTTCCCTTTTCACAATTTTTCCTATCAGAGGACAACCTCCTCTGTAGGTCATGGCCAACCAAACCAGTACCTGTAGAACAACTGGTCATCCCAGACAAGTACGTCCCCGTGACGCTTAAGCTGGTCCATGACACACCCATTGCGGGTCACCCAGGAAGGGACAAGACACTATCTGTCACCAGACAAAAATACTACTGGCACACATTACGGGTTGATGTAGAAAAACATGTCGCACAATGCGTCGTTTGTGCTAAGCACAAGGGGTCCGTAAAAGGGCCAGCACCTATGTTGCAATACCCAGTACCAGAGGCGCCATGGGATGTTGTAAATATAGACTTATTACAGCTCCCCCAGAGCCAACATGGTTCGCGCTACTTATTAGTGTGCGTCGACCAGTTCTCTAGGTTCCTAGTTCTAGCGCCTCTCAAGGACAAGACAGCTACACGCGTGGCCCATGCCCTCGTGACTCACGTGTTGTGTCCCCATTCGTCCCCTCGAATTCTTTTGAGTGACAATGGCACCGAGTTTAGGAACACAGTATTGAACGAAATATGCGCTCAGTTTAACATCACGCAATCCTTCATCACAGCTTACCACCCAGCTGCTAATAGGTTAGCGGAGAGGGCTAATCGGAAAATCTTACAGGTCCTCAGGCCTATCGTGAATGATCTCCACGACAACTGGGAAGATTGGCTACCACAAATAGCCGCTTCCATAAATACGTCTGTCAACGGCTCAACGGGAAAATTTCCCTACTACATCATATATGGGGTAGAAAAACGTCTTCCGTACGACCTCCTAACAAAACCTCAACAACCTTTCTACAACATTGATAAGTACGCGCAAAAGCAGATGGATATGTTTTCCAAAATACACTCAGAGGTTAGGAGTACGTTAAAAGCTACAAAGGTTGAAATGATGTCAAAACAACACAAAAAGGCCGTCCCGGTGGAAATAAAAGAGGGTGACACAGTCATGATTAAGCAAGCGGAAAGGAGTTCGAAACTGGGGGCTAAATTTGTGGGTCCTTACCGAGTTGTTCGGAATGTCAGGGGAAATAGGTTCGAGGTTCTTGAGCCCAATAGTGGAGTCAGTCTAGAAGTTCACAGTGATCGTCTGAAAGTAATTCCCTCACCCTTGGACCTTGATATTGGTAATTCCCCTTCAGAGTCAAATGTTCAACAAGATAATCCCAACACCCATAGCTATAACTTGAGACCACGAGTTTAAATACTTCATTCCCACCACTTTCAGATCATGATGTTGCGTTTTCTGATCATCTTGTTGTACCTCGGCTCCCTACTTGCAACGACACCCATCCACCTGAAGCCTGGCGCCCTCACGGCACACATAGGAGAGGTCTTCCTCATAGAAGATGTGCTCCTCGTGAAATATCCATATACTTCCTTGACCAACACCACAGACACAATCAGGATAGTCTCAGACAAACTACTCGGCATGGCAGACGCCATACGGGCAACCAAGACTAGGGAATCAAAGGTACCTTCTAGTACCAATTCTCTGAATCTTTTTCAACTACTGAAGGATAGGATTCTGTTCTTACGGGGAAAGGTTGATGAAGTAGACATGGACTATAGTTTTCACTCAGTTCACTCTCGGGTAAAGAGGGGGTTGCTTAACATCGTTGGGTCCGCCTCAAAGTTCCTCTTCGGTACGGCCACCGACGAGGACGTGCGCGATTTGCGGGACCACTACGATCATGTACTTTCCTTTGCTGCCCGGAATCGCAGAGTAATCACCGCCAATTGTAGAAAACTTGCGCGATTGGATATTCACATTGAGGAACTGCTAGACCAAACGAATAAGATGGTAGAAGTTATCAACATAGTTGTCAAGCAGATCGACCAGGTGAATCAGTTTCTCCTTCTAGATCAGGCCTTGCATGTACTGGAAAACGTCATTAACTCTGTCGCAACGGCGAATCAGCAGGTTATTAGCAACATGGTGGATGCAGCGCACGGTAGAGTCACACCTGCCTTGTTCCCTCTACACGATTTGAGAACGACTATCCATATCGGGTATCAAAATTATAGTCTCAAGCCTTTGTTCAACCCAGACATGAGTCAATATTTTTACCCCTTGATTGAGTCCAGCCTCACGCCAGATGCCATAATCATTCATGTTCCGTTTCAGACGGCGGACGTGTTTGAGGCCCATGAAATTGTTCCATTTCCCTTCTCCGCTAAGGACAGTGTGTTAGCCCTGGACACGTCCCCGTCTCTTGTCTTAATCGCGAAGGATTTCGCTCTGTATTCAACGGGTAGCTACTCACTCTTGCAATATTGCAAGGAGACGGTCTTCAGGCGATTCTATTGCTCTGCGTCTCTTTTTGCCTTCCTACCGGTTCGGGGAGGAGTGTGCGAGATCGCCCTCACCTGGGTGAACGCGTCTAACGCTCTTTCCTTGTGCCCTTACAAGCAACTACCCCCAACACCTGTTTTCCATAAGAACTTTCAGGGTCTACATTATTTATATTTTCCTCAGTCCTTCTATGTATCAGTCATCTGCCCGGAGGGTACCACTTATCAACGGGTTACTGGTCACTATGCCATAGCGGAAGCATGCTATATCCGCTCCACTAACATAACAACGTACCCTGCCTACATACCTCCACCTGGCCGCTTTTGGACCCTTCTTTTCTTGTTTTAAATCAACTCTTATATCACTCATTAATTACTCAATAAATGATCTCACCGTCTCGTATCCCTGGTAGCGTGATCCGGCTTAAGTTGTTATTGGAGGCTGGTGTTCGGGGATAAACAAGGGAAAAAGAAAATATACATTTATTTAAAATTAAATGAAAGTAATTGCCTTACGCAATATTCTATGCTCAGACGATCATAACACTGGCATATTCAGCAATGGATGCAACATATGACAAACAACATGTCTTAAACATAATACTACAATATGTGCTCAGTTGTTGCCAATAATAATAACACTCGTCGTTCCACAAGCAGTGGTTTGTATCTCTCTGCTTACATCACAATCATTATGTACTCTCCTCACAATCCTACTACGCATTCCTATAGTATAATCTACTACAAGTCACGGAAACACCAAATCATACCACACGCAGTGGTTTCCATCTCTGCTTAACATCGCAAACAAATAATTACTATCCTGTACCACTCACAATCCTACTTCTCATCTCCTCACAATATAATCTCCAGGACAATACAGTCGGTTTCCCTTAGATTCTAGAATTTCTACTCACGATTAAGATCACAACAGCCATTCTCAGCTGAGTGAGTAGCAGGTCTGCTTGAGGCGAGAACCAAGCTCGGTCTGCTCATACCACTGATTTCTAGGTTACATTTTTCTTTTCTTTAGGCGGACTTACAGCCTTGACACGCCTTAATTTTCTACATAACCAGTGGCCAATACTTCCTGTCACACCCATTGGCTCGCTCATCATGTTGTATTATTTTACTTCTTCTGCTATTCGTAATTCAGTTTTAAGACACTCCCACAGTGATTTTTCTTTTAAGCTATTGGTTTATAACATGTCGCCACGAATGACGTCACAGGTTCAGAGTCTTTTTCAATGGTTGTTCATACTTTCTGACCACGCCCACTGGGTATCTGTTTTCTGTATCTGAGTCTGGGTATCTGTTTTCTTTTACCCTCGTTGTTTCCCCTTTTTGTTATCGTTTGTCTGTGAGATGTTTACAGTGTTGTATATGTCACCCTTCTTGTTAGTGTTTGTCCTGTCAGATGTTTACACAGTTGTATATCTGTCATTCCTCTCTGGGTATCTGTTTTCCTTTACCCTCGTTGTTTCCCCTCTTTTGTTATAATTTGTTCTATGAGATGTTTACACTGCTGTATATGTCACTCCTCTGTTTCCTCGTCTTCTGGGTCCCGACACCGCAGACTTGGAAGACTAGCCATGTTGTTCCTGTACACAAGAACGACCGAACGGACATGAGGAACTACAGGCCGCTAAGTTTGACTTTAGGGCGAGTTTAACTTTATTCTTCATCTTATCCCTCATAAGTTGATCTTAGCTGACGGGATATTTTAGGCCGGCCCAAGCCCGTATTAAGGAGCCTAAGTCGAACTTCAGTCGCCAAGATGGCCGAACGTCAACAAGCCCGTCAGCGCCTAGAGAAGACTTTTCAAGAGCGAAGAGACGTTCTGAATACTTTGAGTGACGCAGAACTATTGAAACGCTACAGACTGGATCGTGCAGGAGTACTGTTCGTAACGGATTTGGTGAGAGGGGCCCTGCAAAGCCCTACTTCAAGGAGTTTTGCATTGACACCCGAAATGAAAGTAATTATTACACTGCGTTACTTAGCAACGGGGAAAATGCAGATGTGTAACAGTGATGATCTTGGTCCATCACAGTCGTCAGTAAACAAAACGATCACCGATACCCTCAAGGCACTTACACAACCAGCCATACTTGTCCAATTCATTCGATTTCCTCGCACCGTCCCTGAGATCCGAGAGAAACAACAATAATTTGTGCAAGTTGCAAACTTCCCTGGCATTGTTGGTGTAATAGATTGCACGCATGTCAGGATACTGGCCCCCAGGGAATATGAGGCAGACTATATCAACAGGAAGAATTTCCATAGCATAAACACAGAATTAGTGTTTGATGCCAAATACAATATTCTTAATGTTGTAGCTAATTGGCCTGGGTCCACTCATGATGCTCGTATTTGGCGTGAGAGTGGCCTCAAACGTATGTTTGAGGATCATCGTATACCACCGGATTCATGTCATCTATTAGGGGACAGTGGCTACCCTTGCAGACGGTATCTGTTGACTCCCTTCCCTCTACTATGTGTAGAGTGTGGCAGTCTCTCCAATTCACTCCCCTTTTCCTCTTGGGAGAAGTGAAAGCGGCAATATTTTCCATGATTACTTCGTCAGAGGGTGGGTGATGCAGGAATGAGGAAGACGAACAGGAAAGCGTGTCCGTGTTTACATTCAAGAGAAAAAAAAAAATATCACCTTGCGCGGATGATAAACGTAACCTTTATTTTATAAACACTACCGTATTATGCCCATATTTCTGAAGTATATCATATAACATTGATAAAGTAGTATTACTACATATTCAATCACTGAAGTGTTGCAATTCTGCAATTTAAAAAATACTTCTTTTGCCAGGACAAATTTTCAAACTGGATCAGCTGTTGAGTGAAGTTGAACTTATTTTTTCATTTAAGCTCAGCTATAAGTTAAACTTGAGATTCAGTGGAACTTTTAAGTTAAAGATTAAGATTAATTGTAAATTCGGGCCCAGGCAGTTCGGCTTCAGGAAAAACCGGTCAGCAGCCGATCTACGCCTACTACTATCCAACGAATGGAGTTCAGAGCTGGACCAAGGAAGAGCCACTGCTGCTCTGGCACTTGACATTGAGGGTGCATTTGACCGGGTGTGGCACACCGCCCTTTTAAAAAAAATTGAGAGCAGCCGGATTGGAGGGAAAGCTGCTGTGCCTGATGAAAAATTACTTAGAGGAACGCTACCTTCAAGTGGTCCTGAATGGGCACAAGTCCTCCCCACAATGTATCCGTGCCGGCGTGCCACAAGGCAGTGTCATCGGGCCACTACTATGGAACATGTACATAAATTACCTCCTCCATCTTGTTCCTAGTGCCAAAGCGTTCGCCGACGACATCACTGTGACTCACGTAATAGAGCCAGGAGGAGAGAACCAGGCAGCACGCCAACTAAGAGCCACACTCGGACGAATTGCAGATTGGGGGAGTAAGTGGCAGGTGAAGTTTGCCCCAGCAAAAACTCAGCTGCTGGTAGTGGCCAGGACACCTGTCGATCTCCAGCTTGAATTCGAGGGACTCAAGCTGACGCCACGGGAGGAGGTGAAGGTGCTGGGCCTCACATATGACTCCAGGCTGACCTTCCGCATTCACATCCAGCAGCTAGCAAGGGCAGCCTCACGGAAGCTGACGTCCCTACGCAGAATCTCCTGGCTGATGGAGAGTCGAGGGCGTGAGGTCTTATACAAGGCACAAATCCGATCCTCCCTCGAGTACTCGTGCCTTGCGTCGGGGGGAGCTGCCAGTACCCATCTCGCGCTCCTCGACAAGGTCCAGGAGAGGGTGTGGAGGATCATCACGGATGGACAACCGGAGCACCTACCGAGTCTGCAGATCCTCCAACACCGGCGAGACGTGGCCGGCCTTACCACTCTGTGCAAAATGCAGCAAGAAAGAGTGGAGCACCTGAGGACGCTGCGCCAGCCGGAGCGAGAAGTGACAGCCAGCACCCGGTCAGCGGGAGGCGGCTCCCACGGCTCTGGTAGTACAGCGATGCCGGACGACTCACTACCAGAAGCAGTCTATAAACACTAACGTGTAGTTATGGAACCGTCTCCTAGCGTCCGGTCAGCTGCCTCAGCAGTTCACACACAGGCAACAATATAAACTGTTTGTGAACAATTTGTGAACAGGTTAGGCTTTCAGATAGGGGATATGAACTAAGTTCCCTTTAACCTAGAAACTAGTGCCGCCATGTAATGTAATGTTACAGGTACTAGGTCCTGATGTAACAAGTGTCTGTGTAAATAAAGAGAGAGAGAGAGAGAGAGAGAGAGAGAGAGAGAGAGAGAGAGAGAGAGAGAGAGAGAGAGAGAGAGAGAGAGAGAGAGAGAGAGAGAGAGAGAGTTCCCGATTTTAGCTATATATCATATATTGAAAATACTCCTCAGTAATGGTGGGTTTCCTTTTTCAGCATCAGCGTCATTCCACGGCTTAGTTTTGCCAGACATGAAGGAAAGGAGCAGAGCGCAACCCACAAGGGTCACATGTAACTTTACATGGAATGGATGGCCCTTCCTACCCTCTGAACGTTTACTGCAGCATGAAGAAATTCAAGACCTCCCAAGCTGAACGTTCCTAGCTTCATCAACAGATGTACACAAGGATACACAACGATATAAGGAGACTACACAAGGTCAGACAGACTACACACGGCAGCTCCTGAAGATGGGTGTCTCACCAAATCTCTTCCTTTCCATTAATAAATCTAATCTCCGTTTAGAAGTTTATATTGTGTTTACCTCATCTAAACACCTGCTCAGTTTGTCCCACCACTGTTCGTGAACCAGTTTTTACCTGTTTCTTTTGTGAACTTTAATTTATCTAACTTATACCCTTTACTGTGTGTTCTCTCTACAACCGTTAATAAAAGCACATAATTTAAATCGCCCTTGTTAATCCCCATAATTATTTTATACACCTCAATTAAATCCCCACGCAGTTTATTGGTCAGGTCACACTTTTGCCCACTTGCTCAACGTCCACTCTGCCTCAACAGACGGAATACTGTCGTAGCTTTTTCCCTGCATCTCGAAGTAAATGAGAAATTGATATATTCTGTAAAATAGATCTTTTCCCCAATATTCCGTCTGGGATTCGAACCCGGAGGCCCGAGACGGAAAGGCGGAAAGGAGGTGAGCCAAAAGGATCCCCGTGGCTCAAAGGCCTATCGGGGCTATCACAACATCAACAGAAGCATCAACAAACTCAACACATCTTCCCCTGCTGAACGATCCTGGGACCATCAACAGAGGTATCACTGCCCCCCATTTGCTGAATGCTCCCCCAGGTCTCAACAGACGAAACATTTTTCCCAACGTTTACTGTAGCTTCAGCAGACAGAACAGTTCTCCACATCTGCTGCAGCATCAATTGAGGGAACCTTTCTCCCCTCATACTGACCTGAACGTTTGCATTAACAATAAAACTGAATTTCTTAGAGTGACGCATAACAACGTCCTCTGACAGTTTTCGTTTTTGTCTGTCGTTAGAAAGTAGAAAATGTAAATTTGAATGCAATCTTAGGGAGTAGTCACACCTTGACGGGTAGCGTAAACGAACGTCCGACGGATATAAAATTAAATTTGCAAAAGAAGATTATCCTGTGAGGAAAGTTATCTCCGCTGTTGCTCGAGGCTTTCACATTATATTACTCTCACACCTTGCAAAATAGCGTTAACGGACGACCGAAGGAGGGCAAAAATTTCAATCCGTTCGTCAAGGTTCGCATGTGTTTCTTGTCCATTTCTCGTTCGGCGAATGCGCTCCTTGTCAGGCGAGGTCCGTTTAATCCGGTAGAAAATTTTGTGCATGTTCAAAACTTTCCGTCAGATTGAACGGACCTCGCCTGACAAGAAACGCACTCGGCGACCGAGAAATGAACAAGAAGCAAATGTAAACGTAGACAAACGGATTGAAAATTTTGCTCTCCGTTGGACGTCCGTTAACGCTATTCGATAAGGTGTGATTACTCCCTTACATACATATTTATGAGCAAACAAATTTTTCAAGAAAAATAGTTGCCTTGTTGTTAGTCCTTCAATTTTCTTAAGTAACATGTGAACAAATTTCCAAACAGTTTAGAATAACATCTTAAAATAGCCTGCCTTAGGCAGAATACAGTCACTTAAATTTCATGGCCTGTCGACCACTACTATAGTATTTCCACGAGAAACTGGCGGGTGGGGTAGTGACGGCTGCTGGGTCATCCCCGCCCCGGACCTTGCCACACACTCTCAACACCTCTCGCTTCCTCTCATATGTCAGCTATTTACTACCTTTAAATGAATTTAATTAAATAATTCGTTAATCCAACAAGGTCATATGGTGTTAAGATTATTTCGTTTTTTTTAGGATAATAACAAAGATTTTGTATAAATACCACGACACTTGACAAAGTTGGAATACAACGTTGTCAGGTGTCGTGGTATTTATACAAAATCTTTGTTGTTATCCTAAAGAAACGAAACAATCTTAAGACTATATGACCTTACTGGATTATCTAATTATTTAATTAAATTCATTAAAAGTAAATAGCTGACATATGAGAGGAAGCGAGAGGTGCGAGTATGTAAGGTGGGGCGGGATGACCAGCAGCCGCTACTAACCCACCCGCCAGTTTCATAAATACTATATAGTTTGTTTCATTGGGAAATTAATGGGTAATGCGCCCTCTTTTTTTCTTTCTCGATTTGTATTGGTCACGAGGCAGCCAATCATCGCTCTGGAAACCATTAGTTTAATTTTGCCTGTGTCCAGAGAGCTCTTCTATTTACAAGAATCCGTTTTAGATCACTGATCTGGCTGGAGAACCCGTGTTCTATTTAGCACTGAGAACTAGATTCTCATGCTCTGGGTGATCCTGATCCTGATCTGCTTGATCCAGAGGCTGAGGTGGGTTGTAGCAGACGACACCCGCGTCCAAGTTACACTCAGCATCTCCGACTTTATTTCGAGTATACAACTCAAGAGCGCCTCCCATAATGAGTGAGGAGCATATAATAAGAAAAAATGATGTTGCAGAAATGGTTTTGTATAGGCAGTAAAGATGGAAAATAGAAGTATTACACAACGGAATTGTGGGAGATACACAGCTAGGCCACACCGACGTGAGCAAGTGCTCATTATCGTCGATCTCTGGTTACTGCCAGGACCTCACACACCACACACCCCATCCCCAGTAACCACTCCTAGTCAACGGAAAGAATCCGGCCTGAGCGGGGCTCGAACCGCCGCCTGTTTGGCCGTGAAGCCTTGCAGCGCGGCGCTCTAACCGACAGAGCTACCGGAGTTATGTGTGTGTGTGTGTGTGTGTGTGTGTGTGTGTGTGTGTGCGCACGCGCTTTGTTTTGATATGTCGCTCTGCGTTCTATTTACCCAGAGCGAATCCAGATCTGATTCAGATCCGGGCCAGTGATCTAGAGCTGATCAGTATTCTAAATAGAAGACGTCTCAGGAAGCCGTGAGACTCGTGTATCGATGCAATGTTCAAAATTTTCTAATAATATCTGGAATATTATGATGCGTACATAAGCGTAGCCAGGGTCTGGCTCCCCCCGCCCTTTGCTCAGGGAAAATCAATATGTACGGTGGACTATTATTAGTAATACTTTAAAGATTTTGTAAGTTTTGAATAACCCTTTTCGAATCTATCACGGAAAACTACCACTTATGCAGGTGTTCAAAATAAAAAAACAAACTGAATAGCAGGCTTGTGTCCAAGTACACGTGCTAGTACTTGTGAACAAGTACAAGTGCTAAAGAAAAGTTCAAGTACAAGTACACGTACAAGTACAGAATATTTGCCTAGAACTTAAGTACAAGTACATTCCAATAGGGTATCTATTATATTTCACTCGTAGGTAAAAGTTTTAAGGTAATGATACAAATTCTAACGAATATTCTAGTTTTCTTCATAATACAACTATTACAATGTTGATTTCCAATACAAACAAATGGCGATCATTGCAATTATAGAAAATATGTACGAATATTAAAACTTCCTACGTTTGAGGGGTAGGCGGTGGCTGAGTGGTAGCGTGCTGGGCCCACATTCACCGTGTGATGGACGACGCGGGTTCGAATCCCCACGCTACCACCTCTGATTTTTCAGTCACCGCCGAGTGGCTTAAAACTACCCACATGTTGTCCTGAAGACCACCCATCAACCCGGACTCTAGAGGAAACCGTCCAAGTGAATCAACAACGAGTTCCGGGGGGCAGCATGAGCCAAGAGAAAATGGCGCCACTATAAACACTTGCCTGCCCCATGACGGGCTGGGGCCGACTACCATCCAGGCCCCTCAAGAAAGCCTACCGGCGCTATAGGCGTATACGTAAATTTTTTTTTAAATAAAAAAAAAAATCATTATATAAAATACTGTAATACAAAGATTTTTTTTATACAAACGAAACGTGTGATACCTGCTACTGTAGAAAATATGTATGGAAATAGAAATTTCCTTATTTTGAAATTAATTATTATTCTACTAAATAAATAATAATTTGAGTTTCACAAACTGATAACAATAGTGTATTAGCTACATGTAGGACTTAGCCGGCGCCAAAAAAATCGTCGCACACTTACATTTCCGACGCCCTAACGTTACGCATTTATTTTGGCTTGTCAACCATATGGGTTGTTACTATGGTAAAACAAATTCTCATCTGGCAATTCTTCTCTTCCTTGCCAACGTCAAATTGAAATAAAAAAATAACTGTTACCTCGGCCTAGTGGTAGAGTGTATAAGGTGACCCCGCGCTCCCCTTCCCCGCCCTTGATTACTTGCTTTCAGCTAGACTACTGTCACTTTCTTGTTGAGCTGCGCAATGGGTCCAGCCAAGCTCGACATGACAGAGAAATCCTTGGTTGTGGCTTACATTGGTGGAGCATTGAGAAACGTAAAATAGGACGAAAATTAGGAAGATCAGAGACAGCTGTTCGTCGCGTCAAACAAGCTGCCGGGCCTTTATTTATTATTTTTTTTTTTACAACAAAGGAGACAACTCAAGGGCACAAAAAAAGAAAACAATAATAAAAAAAAGCCCGCTACTCGCTGCTCCTAAAGAGAATCCAAGGAGGTGGCCGAAAAAGGGGTCAATTTCGGGAGGAGGGGTGTCCTGATACCCTCCTCTTGAAAGAGTTCAAGTCGTAGGCAGGAGGAAATACAGATGAAGGAAGATTGTTCCAGAGTTTACCAGCGTGAGGGATGAAAGAGTGAAGATGCTGGTTAACTCGTGCGTAAGGGATTTGGACAGTAAAGGGATGAGCATGAGAAGAAAGTCGTGTGCAGCTTGGCCGCGGGAGGGGTGGAGGCATGCAGTTAGCAAGTTCAGAAGAGCAGTCAGCGTGAAAATAACGATAGAAGATAGAAAGAGAGGCAACATCGCGGCGGAATTTAAGAGGTAGAAGACTATCAGAAGAACTGGCGCAAACGATACAGAACGCCCAACCTCGAGGAAGCTGATTTAGTGAGAGAGGAGATGTGAAGTTTCCAGTTAAGATTTTGAGTTAAGGATAGACCGAGGATGTTTAGTGTTGAAGATGCTGACAGCTGAGTGTTGACGAAGAACAGGGGATAGGTGTTTGGAAGATTGTGTCGAGTTGATAAGTGGAGAAATTGTTTTTTTGAGACATTGAAGGACACAAGGTTGATTTTACCTCAATCGGAAATGATAGTAAGGTCTGAGGTTAAGCGTTCTGCAGCCTCCAGCCTTGAGTCATGTAATTCCTGTGAGAAGGTCTTTTTTTGAAAGAAGTTGAATAATGCAGAGTGGAGTCATTAGCGTATGAGTGGATAGGACAGTTCGTTATGAAAAGAAGATCATTGATGAATAACAGGAAGAGAGTGGGTGATAGAACAGAGCCCTGTGGAACACCACTGAATATAGGTTTAGGGGAAGAACAGTGACCGTCTACCACAGCAGAGATAGAACGGCCGGACAGGAAACTGGAGATAAAGGAACAGAGAGAGGGATAGAATATGAAAGAAAGAATAGAATATCCAGTATGGAAGAATAGAAAGAGGGATAGAATCCGAAAGAGGGCAGTTTAGAAAGCAAAGACTTGTGCCAGACTCTATCGAAGGCTTTCAGAGACCTCAAGTTGCCATGTCGTCGCGTCGCGCACAAACGTCTTCTTACCAACAAAATGAGGAAGCAGAGGCTAGATTTTTGCAAGATATATGAGCACTGGACATCAGAAGACTGGCGCAGGGTGGTGTTCAACGACGAAAGTGCCTGCAAAACAACTGTTAGTAACTTTTTTTATTGTTACTTTTAAGGTACTTAGTGTTATGTGTTAATGTTTAAGGTGCGAACTGTTATCTCACTCGTCA
Organism: Eriocheir sinensis; assembly: GCF_024679095.1. Taxonomy (NCBI): domain Eukaryota; kingdom Metazoa; phylum Arthropoda; class Malacostraca; order Decapoda; family Varunidae; genus Eriocheir; species Eriocheir sinensis. The sequence goes on from NC_066530.1 coordinate 9,002,741, forward strand.
CAGGGCCGTTGTTACCGTGGACTGCTTCACAAGTTGATTGTAGTAGGTGAGATAACACAATAGCCTTTTAGTTGGCCGAGCGGTAGCCGTTATAAGTTCAATTTAGTTCACTTTAGTTCTCTCTCTCACAGGGACATTAAAAGGTGTGTGGTTTTTAGTATAAAAATGGCATTGACAATTTTACACAATAATTATGTGAGCGGTCACACGAAACGAGAGCCAGCCACACCACAGAGCGCGGACGGATGGTCACCGTCCGCCACCCTCTGCCCACCGTCTTCTCTCCTCTTCTCCGCGTTGCTCGCCCTTTTTACTGCATCTTGATTCTTCCGGAAGGGTGTGGCTTCCGGTTGATGACTGCTGATGAAAGTCATCATTTGCTGATCAATTGCGTTAGCTCAGCATGTGTTCCCACGGCCATCAGCTCTGACGTGTTCCATAACATCCTGGGAAAGGCACTGAGCCTGTGCTTAGACACACACAGTCACACATTCACATGTACATTATAATATATACATTACATCGCTCGGTCCCCTAAAAGTCGCGACCCCGCGACTCACCCCACCTTTAAATTAGTGTACTTATCCATGTTACATTCACGCAATGTGTACTAGCTAAGCGTGGTCTTGTTACAGTTGCTTTAAAGATTATCACACAAGTCAGAGCCCGCCTAACGATACAACATAGGGAAATGCCAATGATAAGAATCATGGAAGTAACAAGAAATGGGTAATGTACATACAGGTTGAGGTAAACAGGGTTAGAGTCATGGACGTGGAAGCTGAGTTCTATTCCGAGAAAACAAAATAATAGCTCGAAAAATTATTTACATAAATTAAAATTAAATTGACTAAACTGTCACTAGGATACATGGTAATGGAGCTATTTGGAATAGTAAAAAGGAAAAGGAAAAATCCTTGAAGAAGATCTGCTACACACTGAACCTTCGAGTCACACCTTGACACAAAACTGTCGCAGAGAAACACTCATCCGTTGCGTGAAAATTAATTGCTAGTGTCGTTACCCTCGGCACGCCTTCGAGACGGTCGGGGTATACAACAATAGATAAGGTTGTGTGAAAAGAAGTAATGTCATCCGTAGAGTCTCCTAATAATTACAATGTGATAACAAGGACAAGTCTGGAGAACCTTAGAAGCATCGGCAGTCAGCACCACTAACTCCTAATACTCCGTTTTTCAGGTCTACAGTACTATAAAAGAAAATCCTGTCATCAAGTTGTGAAATCACGGTTGTAACAAATCTCACTGAAATATATAACGCCTGCATAATTGATTAAAGTAATTCCAGCATTAATAAACATCAAATTAAAAAGACAAATGATCACCTATCCCTCGATCGTAACGAACGTGGATGACTGACATCTGTGACGCCAAAAATTATTCCCGTAGCGGGTAACAGTGGTATGTCAAGCACAGGGTAAGTAATAAGACTTGTCTGCTTACTTCCAAAGATTACAGATATTCACATGCTGGTTACAATAAAAGTTAGGGACAGCATCTGCTCAAGTTTAGTTGAGCCTGTCATTGCAGAGAAAAATGTCTGTTTTAAGCAGAAGCACATGAGGATCAAGGTTAAAAAGTACGTATCCCTATGTTATTCTACACTCTCGGTTATTGCGGCTTCAAAAACTAAGACTGACTGCCTTGCATCAACTCAGCAACAAAAGAAAAATAGTGGGTTAGAGCGAAAAGTATTACTCAAGCACTCTCCTCTCACATGAAAAAGATGCAGGCAAAAGCTCAGGAACCAAACATAAATTAGTAAATACGAGGATGCAGGTTATAGTTGTTTGGTGGAAAGATAGACAAAGCAGCGTCAGGCTGAACCTCAAGCCGGCGCTAGTCTTTGGAGACGATCACTATGCACCATTCTGTGTATTAAAAGTAGATCGTAAAGTTCAAATTTCCGTCCACCTATTTATCTGACTATTTTATGCCTAAACTACGGGTAAAAGAACACACCAAGTAATTTTTTTTTTATTACCGCTGGTGACACCCAAAAAGGTTTAGGTCAGAGGGTCGCGAAGGCCCCCCTCCCCGACGAACGTGTCGACGGCAAAAGAAGCTTCAAAAAGGACCCAAAATTACCTTAAGTGCCATAAAAGTTGGCTGACAAAATCGTGCAGGTTGTCAGTGGGGCTGTAGTCAAGGGATACTGCAATCCTTCGAAGAGGAACTTTAAGGATAATCATGTACACAAGGAACTCTAGTAATAATCTAGCATTAGCTACAGAAATGGTTTCTCCATCTGTCCAGTTTCCTTGTTTTAAACACGAGATCAAATCAGTAGACAGCTTATAGGCGTCCACTGGCCTGTTAAAAAGGCCACTCGTTTGCACAGTGTCCACAGCAAAATGTACACCCTTTACGAGGTTGTGTTGCCCATTTTCCCCAAATGTTTCAAGAAAAAGTGACCGAAACGCATCATAATCCTCTCGTTCCGTGAACGCGCTCCTGTTTATGAGGGCCGCCGTTCCCGTTCCCGGGTTTGACCCTCGAGCGGCTGAGAGATATTTTATCTCCCGGATCTGACACGAATGAAATGTTCATGACAATCTCCCTTTGAAACAAGAAGTCCCTGGCCGAATAATCTGCCTTCCTAATTACCTGCGAAAGGCCTAACTGCTGTTGCTGTTAGCGGGTGATTAGGAACATAAGCCATTGTGGGATTAGTAAGGTAAGTAAATATCTCTTGGTTGCTCATGCAGCGTAGAAGGAGGAGAAAGCACCCTTTGAAGACTGCTACCACTCCTTACATGACAGTTACCGTTATCCTTGACGTCACTGTCATATCCCTTTACCCACTCCTCATATTCCTCGGTGAGAGCTTGTAACTTCGGGTCAGGTTTCTCTGCCATTAAAAAGAGTTACTAGTTAAATGAGTAAAATGGTAAAAGAAAAAATATATATCGCTGCAAAAATAATTAAAGTAATAATCATTCACCGCTAAGTATGTGCTCACTCCTCCCCGATGCTTCTAAAATGCATAAAATAAGGAAAAAGAATAATGAGTGAGGCTTAGCAAGACAAAACATCTCCACTGTGCAATAAAATACACAAAAGAAAGGAGAAAATAAAATGAATGACTATACATAAAATTCGTAACAATGTTACTCAAGAAAAATATAAAACATCCACACGCCAGAAAAATCAACAGCTGAAAAATCTAATAGATACGGCCCCACACGTATAAACACGTAAATAATAATAGTAATTCTCCTGAAATATTGGTGCAAGTGGTGTAATTACTGAAACCGTATCAATGTAGTGTCAGCTAAAATGTTTTAAAAATACTTCGGAGACAGCAACTCGATACCCCACTACTCAGCACGCTCGCGTCCTTCGCCCCGCCAGTGACAAGGGCAGGATCACCGGGGTGGCAGGGTCTGCCGTCCGTCGTCTGGTAGCGGTGGTGGGATGGGCGGCGGGCAGAGTATATACGCCCACCACAGTCACCCTCAATGGTCCGACTTGTTTGGCGAAGAAAAGTGCCCACCTACGACAGGCTGGGTCGTAGGTACACGATGAGGTGTCTCGAACGGTAAAAGGTAACGAGACCCCCGCAGTAGAGAATATGGGCTGTGTGGAGTTGCGGGGCGGGGTGGGGAGTTGCCCTCGGGTGTGGCTGGGTGCTGACTTGACGCTCACGGGGCAGGAAGGTCGCGCGCTGCGTCAGCAGTACGCTGGCTACACTCTTCACTGTCTTTGCCCTTTGGGTAGGCGGTGGCCGAAGTGATAGCGTACTGGACCCACATTCGCCGCGTGATGGACGACGCGGGTTCGAATCCTCACGCTACCACTCGGATTTTTCAGTCACCGCCGAGTGTCTTAAAACTACCCACATGCTGTCCTGAAGACCACCCATCAACCCGGACTCTAGAGGAAGCCGTCCAAGCGAATCAAGAACGAGTTCCGGGGGGCAGCATGAGCCAATGCAAGATGGCGCCACTATAAACACTCGCCTGCGCCAGAACGGGCTGGGCCGACCATCAGGCCCCACATGGAAGAAGCCTTGGGCCGACCATCAGGCCCCACCGGGAAGATGCCTACCGGCGCAATAGGCAACAACGTAAAAAAAAAAAAAAAAAAAAAAAAACCACAATGGTTCATGTTATGTTATATTAGAGAGAGATAACACCTATTTAACACATCGGAGAGGTCCGTAAATCGTTGCCACCACTTACGTTAGTAAATTTTTTTATTGTTACTGTTAAGGTACTTAGTGTTATGTGTTAATGGTTAAGACGCAAACTGTTATCTCACTCGTCACAGGGCCGTTGTTACCGTGGACTGCTTCACAAGTTGATTGTAGTAGGTGAGATAACACAATAGCCTTTTAGTTGGCCGAGCGGTAGCCGTTATAAGTTCACTTTAGTTCACTTTAGTTCTCTCTCTCACAGGGACATTAAAAGGTGTGTGGTTTTTAGTATAAAAATGGTATTGACAATTTTACACAATAATTATGTGAGCGGTCACACGAAACGAGAGCCAGCCACACCACAGAGCGCGGACGGATGGTCACCGACTCACCGTCCGCCACCCTCTGCCCACCGTCTTCTCCTCTTCTCCGCGTTGCTCGCCCTTTTTACTGCATCTTGATTCTTCCGGAAAGGTGTGGCTTCCGGTTGATGACTGCTGATGAAAGTCATCATTTGCTGATCCATTGCGTTAGCTCAGCATGTGTTCCCACGGCCATCAGCTCTGACGTGTTCCATAACATCCTGGCAAAGGCACTGAGCCTGTGCTTAGACACACACAGTCACACACTCACATGTTCATTATAATATATACATTACACAACCCCTAAATCTCAAAAGTTGGTGCGTCGTCAGCCTGGTGCCGATCGCTTTGACAGTAAATACTCGGTGAAGACAATGAAGTTTCCAGCGGATGTGGTGTGGGGCTGTTTTAGTGGTGCTTTAGGGATTGTTTTGCAGGCACTTTCGTCGTTGAACACCACCCTGCGCCAGTCTTCTGATGTCCAGTGTTCATGTTTCTTGCAAAAATCTATAGCCTCTGCTTCCTCATTTTGTTTGTAAGTATTTTATACACAATGTTAATATGTAGTTTATGTTAATAGGAGCACATCGCATAGCAATGCTATTGTAAACAGAATCGAATTCCATATACTGTCCTCAAGTCGACGACAGCGATCCTCTTTTTTATAAACACTATGTTCAAGTACTTATATGCCACTGTACTCCCGCCTGTTCTTCGCCAGCCAGGCGCCAAACACGACGTAGTCCATCGATCCCAACTGGTTTTATTTCGCCCTCCTCACGGGAACTGGCGACGAGATGGGAAGTTTGGGAGCGTCAGCCAACACAGGCATCCTACCAGGGTTGCCAGGTCTGTCCTTTTAAGGACAGTCTGTCCTATTTGAGATCCAACTGTCCGCAAGTTTTCATGAAAAAAGGACAACCTTAAAACTGTCCTTTTCTGTCCTATTTCTAAAATCCATGCTGGGTTCATAAATATAAATTTCAATAAGGATTATTCAGCAATAAATCACATAATAATGTTGCAGGTACGTGTACTGACGGGTGTAACACCGGTCAGTACACGCGCGTCACTTTCACACCCGCCTGGCGGCCTGGGGCCTGGTGCCTGGGGCCTGGGCCGCTTTGTTTCCCAAAAATTATACTCCTGCTGCATAACTTGTGTTGTTAATCATTAACATAGCCTATTATTTTTAATAAAATCTGCTGACTGAAGAGTGAGGGGGTGACTGTTAAAGAAATTTAAAGAAAAAACATATATGTACCATATTAGTAAACGATCAATAGGCAAAAGGAAATTAATATATATGTTTGTCCTTTTCTGTCCTTTTTTCGGGATGAGACTGTCCATTTTTTAGCTCACACATCTGGCAACCCTGCATCCTACCATCATGTGATGCATTTCAGGTGAGTAGCAGTGCCTCCACTTGACCACTGCAAACACAACACTGGCGACGAGATGGGATGTTTGGGAGCGTCAGCCTAACACAGGCATCCTACCATCATGTGATGCATTTCAGGTGAGTAGCAGTGCCTCCATTTGACCACTGCAAACACAACACTGGCGACGAGCGGCTGATCGGACTGTGACACGCGTGTGAGGCTGCCATCAGGCAAGTCTGACAAGTTCCACGCACCCCGTCTCCTACAACCATGGTTCTGGACGTCCCAGCCCCCAAAGAGTTCCAGGTGTCTGAGGATTCTTCCGGTGGGGCACAACGGTGGAAGAAATGGTGCACACCATTCGAGTACTACATTCTGGCCACTGGCGTGACAAAGGACGAGCAGAAGAGAGCACTATTACTTCATGTGGCAGGCCAGAAGTGCAGGACGTATTCGCCACATCCACACCAGCTGATGAGACTTTCAAGTCAACCAAAGAGGTACTGGACAAATATTTTGCCCCCAAGACAAATGTCAGGTATGAGACATTTTTGTTTAGGCAGTGTTCACAGCAGTCACATGAATCAGTTGATTCATTTGTGACCCGATTACACAAATTAGCATCCACATGTGCATTTCAGGATGCTAATGATGTGATTATTGGCCAAATCATTGAGAAGTGTAGTTCACATGAGCTGAGGAAGAAGTTGTTGCAGGAAAAAATTCTAACACTTGACAAGGTACAATAAGTCGCTAGAGCCTTGGAAGCTGCTAATATGCAATCCAAAAGCAATGAAGGCAAACCAGTCACGACTTTCGAAACTCAAGTGAACAAGGTTGCTCTGGGTAACAAGCAATATCACTCACAGAAGTAGAAATTCCAAACACAGCGTAAACGTAAATAGTCTAAACCTTCTCAGGATTTTCAAGGTCAACAACAAGCACATAATAACTACACCAGAAAGTCCACACAAGGTGAATGTTTCAGATAAGAACATAAGAGCATAAGAACGCAGGAGTCTGCAAGAGGCCGGTAGGCCTGTACGAGGCAGCTCCTTTGACCCTAAGCTCCCGTGTATCTAACCCCACCTAATATCGCTGTCCATGAATTTATCTAGTCTATTTTTGAATGTGACAATTGTATTGGCACTCACCACATGACTGCTAAGCCTATTCCACTCATCCACCACCCTATTAGTAAACCAATTTTTGCCTATGTCCCTGTTGAATCTGAATTTATCCAGTTTAAACCCGTTACTTCGTGTCCTACCCGGTTCTCTTACCAACAAAACCTTATGAATGTCTCCCTTATTAAAGCCCTTCATCCATTTATAAACCTCGATCATGTCTCCACGCACCCTTCGCCTTTCTAGAGAATGCAAGTTTAACTGTTTGAGTCTTTCCTCGTATGGCAAGTTTCTCAACCCCTGAATCATCTTAGTCATCCTCCTCTGCACCGATTCTAACATTTTGATATCCATTCTATAGTAGGGTGACCAGAACTGAACCGCATAGTCAAGATGAGGTCTAACTAATGCTAAATATAGTTTGAGGAAGACTTCGGGGCTTCTGGTGCTTACGCTCCTTGAAATAAATCCCAGTACCCTATTAGCTCGATTTCTAGCTTGAATGCATTGTGCCCTTGGACGGAGATCAGAGCTCACTAAGACCCCTAAATCCCTCTCGCACCCAGACCTACTTATGAGAGTGTCATTTAAGCAATAGTTATGTGAGGGTTGTTCCTACCTACACTCAGAATACTGCACTTCCCTACATTGAACTCCATCTGCCATTTATCCGCCCAGTCATATAATCTGTTGAGTTCACCTTGGAGAATACTAGCGTCCTGATCCGACTCAATTACTCTACCGATCTTGGTATCATCTGCAAATTTACTAACATCACTACTAATTCCTGTGTCTAAGTCATTGATATAAATAATAAACAAAAGTGGACCTAATACCGAACCTTGTGGGACCCCACTCGTAACACATCCCCAGTCAGATCTTTTACCATTGATTTGCACTCTTTGCTTCCTATTGCTAAGCCACGCCTTGACCCAGTTCAAAACTTTACCCTCTACTCCGTGAGCCTGTAATTTAAGCAACAGTCGTTGGTGAGGAACTTTGTCAAACGCTTTACTAAAATCAAGATAGATTACATCATAATTTTCATCTCTGTCAACCGCCTCAAATACTTTATTGTAGAAGGACAAGAGATTGGTGAGGCATGACCTACCTTTTGTGAACCCATGCTGCGAGTCGTGAATTAAGCTATGTTTCTCTAAATGCTCCCGAATGTTCCTGGCTATTATGGACTCCAGCATCTTCCCTATAACCGATGTTAAGCTAATTGGGCGATAGTTTGAAGCAACTGACCTGTCACCCTTTTTAAAAATCGGCGTCACATTAGCTACTTTCCATAGGCTCGGCACATAGCCAGTATTTATCGACATCTTAAAGATGTCGGTTAGTGGGTCACTGATTATATCACCTAGCTCCTTTAATACCCTCGGAAATATCCCGTCAGGACCTGGCGACTTGTTCTTCTTAAGCTTATCTATCTCATCCTGAACTACTTGCCTGGTAATGATTATATCCCTCAATTTATCGCCATCCCCGCCCTCGTACACCTGAACTCTTTCCGGTATAGTCGTTCGATCCTCCTGTGTGAATACTGAAAGGAAGTAGTCGTTCAACAATGTGCTCATATTTTCGTAATTTTCTACTAGCTCCCCTGTGTTTGATTTCAGCGGTCCAATTTTCTCCCGTGTTTTTGTTCTATACATCTGAAAGAAGCCCTTAGGATTACTTTTCGCATCATTTTCTACTTTGATCTCATAGTTCTTTTTTGCTATCCTGGTGTTTTTCTTAACTAATCTAGATAGTTCGACGTACCGGCCCCTGAGATGTGTTTCCCCATTCTTTATTTTCTGATAAATTCCCTTCTTTAACCCAATCTCGTGTTTTAGTCCACGAGTCAACACCGTAGGATCATTGTTTTCTTTTCTAAGTGTTCGCTGTGGTATATGCTGTTCTTGCCCCTCTACTATTACTCTAACTAAATTATTGTAAGACATTTCTACCTGGTTCTCCTGGCTCTCCAATCCGCAGTTCTGGCCCTCATGAATCCCTAAATTATCCCAGTTTACCCCTTCAAGATGTCTTCGAAGCCCCTCGTAGTTTGCTCTTCTAAAATCTGGCACTAACACTGGGTTTGGATCACGGGTTACCGCCCAGTCTAACCTAAAACGAACCGTTCTGTGATCACTATTTCCTAACTCTCCGCCCACCTCCAACTCACGTAGCAAGTTCCCATTATTGGTTAGGACTAAGTCTAATATGTTATCTCCTCTGGTAGGCTCAGTAACTACCTGCTTAAGGAAATTATCTTGTATAACTTCAAGAAAGTCCTCGGCTTCCAGGTCACCCACTAGATCTTCCCAGTCTATATTCCTATAATTAAAGTCCCCCATTACGCAGACATTTCTACTCATACTCGCCCTGCCAATCTCCTGTAGTAATATACTCGTGTCCTGCCTGTTAAGGTTGGGTGGCCTGTATATAACTCCTAGAGTTAGTTTTCTTTCCTTTGTAAACGTCCACCCAAACTGATTCTGAATCCATGTTAGTTTTGACTGAGTTGTTAACTAAACATTTAAGTGAGTCTTTAACATATAGCGCAACTCCACCTCCCTTTCTGCCCCTTCTGTCTTTGTGAAACATCTGATAACCCGTTATTTCAAATTCTGACCTAAAATTTCTATTAGCAAAGTCTATCCATGTCTCAGTGATCGCTATTATGTCAAAATTTTCTGAACAAGCTTCACCCCTTAGTAAGTCTATCTTGTTTCTGAGGCTCCTGCTGTTAGTATAGAAGATTCTTAGCCCGTCCTCTGTTACTCCTCTAGAATTACTTCTAAGCTGCCTGGTTATATTATGAGCTAGATGTCCCCTCCCATTACTCCTCCCCCCCTCGCCTATACTAAAAAATCCCTCAGGGTACCAAGTGCTCGCTCAAGGGAGTCTGAGAGAGCCTCAACACCCTTGAACGTCAAGTGTATCCCGTCACGGGCGTAGAGGGCGTCGTTGCCAAAGAAGAGGTCCCAATTGTCGACGAACAGCCACCCATTGCGCTCGCAGTGCTCAGCAAGTCTGCTGTTCACTGCTATCGCCCTGGACAGCCATCCATCGCCAACGGCCCTCCTTGGCAGGACGCCACACACTACTGGTGACCCACCAGCGTCACGTATCCTGCCTAACAATTCTCTAAAACGCCTGAGAAGGTCCTCGCTTGGCACACGAGAAACGTCGTTTCCGCCACAGCTGAGAAAGACAATGGGGTTCGATCCCTCGCTTGCCATACACGCCTCAATCCTGTCTGATATATGGCCCACCCCTGCCCCTGGGAAACACACCCTCGTCCTGTTCTTATCCTTGGAGCAAAAATACCTGTCAACATAACGAACCTGACTATCACCAACAACAAGAACCCGACGGTCGGATGGGGGGCCAGGTGGGGTGGGTGATGGGGGGAGGGGAGAGCGGGAAGGGAGGGGAGGGACCTGCTGTGAAGAACGAGGAGAAATTGTGGAAGAGGTGGAAGGTGGAAAGGGGGAGGAGGAGGAGGAAGAGGAAGAAGGAGAAAGGGAGGGTGAGGTGGTGGAGGGAGGAATGGACGAGGAGAGGGAGGAGGAAGAGGGGGAAGGGGAAGGTGAAGGACAGGTGTTGGAGGGAGGGACGAGCGAAGAGGCGGAGGACAAGGAGGAGGAAGAGGAGGAGGAGGAGGGGGAGAGTGGGCGGGAAGAGGGGAGAGGGGGGACGGAAGAGGAAGGCGAGGAATTTGAGGCGGAGGAGGAGGAGGGGGAGGAGGAGGAGGAGGAGGAGGAAGGAGGAGTAGGTGAAAGGGAGAGTGAGGTGGGGGAGGGAGGGACGGACGAGGAGAGGGAGGAGGAAGAGGGGGAAGGGGAAGGTGAAGGACAGGTGTGGGAGGGAGGGACGAGCGAAGAGGCGGAGGACAAGGAGGAGGAAGAGGGAGAGGAGGAGGAGGAGGGTGGGCAGGGGAGAGGGAGAGGGGGACGGAGGAGGATGGCGAGGAGGAGGAGGAGGAGGAGGAGGAGGAGGAAGAAGGAGAAGGAGGGTGGGAAGCAGGAGATCGGAGTTGGTCGAGGAGGAGGAGGAGGAGGATGGGAGGGGCTGCTGTGTGGTTGAAGACAATACTAGAGGGGAGGAGGACGAGGAAGAAGAGGAAGAGGAGGGGGAGGAGGACGAGGAAGAAGAGGAAGAGGAAGGGGAGGAGGAGGAGGCGGGGCTTGTTGTTGCTGCTGCACTAACCAGTAAGTGTACCTGGGCGGCGAGAGTCGTAACCCTATTCTCTAACTCTATGATCCTCTGATCATCCTTCTGAGTCTTAACGCAGAACCTACAAACGTCCTTGGAAAGAAAGTACTGCTTGGCCATGCGAAGGCCACACCCAGAACAACGCTTGAGGGACGTCATGGTGAAGATATGGGCGAGGCAAGACGGAAACAATTAGGCGCGTTAAGACGATAACAAAGTACGCAGCTGCGGTGAGGTCGTCAGGTCAAAAATGTGTATCTAGGAAAACAAACCAACAGCTGCTGTGAGGTCGTCAGGTCAAAAATGTGTATCTAGGAAAACAAACCAACAGCTGCGGTGAGGTCGTCAGGTCAAAAATGTGTATCTAGGAAAACAAACCACAGCTGCTGTGAGGTCGCAGTCAGGTCAATTCCCCGGGGAAAAGGGTGTGTCTCGGGTAAAAAGGCGCGGTTATTTCTACCCACCAAGACAAAACATAGGCCAATATTAATATACTGAGAAATCACTTATGTAAAGAAGATAATAACTGTGTTCACTAGGTTTGCGCGGAAAGTGGATTATCTAGTGTTTTTGTGTGGACTTAGAAATTAACGTAGCTTGGCGCGCCTGATTCACGTAGTCCTATTATCACAGCACAGTAAAGTAGCCTAATAATAGAAGAAGAAAACACAAAAGCAATATAAAAAAAAAACACAAAAGCAATATAAAACCGTGTAGCACTGGGTTGGCGTGAAAGAATGTTGAATTTAGTGTAGATGTGGGAAGCTTAATACACTTGTCCTAGGAGTAACTGTGGATCACTATCTAACTAAGTAAATACTAAATCAGAACACTTAGCGGTCTGTAGTAGAAGGCAGGGTAATCCTCCTGGTTTTGTAGTCCTTCAGTACAGCAGCAGTTACACAGAAGCACAGAACGCCTCACACCGCGAAAGCAGAGGAAAACAGAGGAAAGAGCGAGTTGGCACCACACAGCAGCGGGGCAAAGTCACGTGTGAACCCAAGGAAGGTCGCGCGCTGACTGACAGATGTGGCATGCAAGGTCATTAACCCTATGATAAGCAGAAATGTCCAGCCACGGGTAAGACATGTGGTAAATGTGGTTACCTTGGTCATTTTGCTAAACAATGCAGAGGTTTCAAGCCTAAACAGATTCACTCCACGTCAGGGTCACAAGGTAATACTCAGCCTTCACAAACAGCAAATCACAACAAGGTTAGCAGTATTCGTGATTCTACAGAAACAGATTTTGCTTTTCAGATAAATTCAGTTAGCCAAAAGCTGCAGAGAGTGTATGTTACTATTCATGTCAATAATACACCTATTTCAATGCAGTTGGACACAGCAGCAGATGTTACAGTCATGTCTGAGTAAGTAGCTAACAACATTCCCAATCTGTTGATTCAGCCTTATGATAAAGAGTTGAAGGATTATAGTGAGCATGTTATTGATGTCTTAGGCACTGCTGAGGTACACGTTCAGTATGGTCAACAGAATATTGGTGTATTACCTATTACCATTGTGCATGGAAGACGACCCACATTGTTAGGCTTAAATTGGATAAGACTCATAGATATTGATTGAGATAATCTTTTGAAGGTGGAAATGCAGGACAAAGAAAATGACATGTCATTGCAAGGGGCCTTATCAGAGTTTTCAAACGTCTTTGAAGGAAACAAGGGCACAGTTGGGCATCAAGGCAACATTAAATCTTAAGCCTGAAGCAACACCAAAATTCTTTGTTCCACGACCAATTCCATTTTCTTTGAAAGCATTGGTAGAGCAGGAAATAAGAAGATTAGAGGCAGAAAACATATGGAAAAGAGTAAAATATTCAGATTGGGGTACTCCATTAGTTCCCATTGCCAAGAGGGATGGTGGCATCAGATTGTGTAGAGACTATAAAGTTACCGTAAACACCCAGATACAGGTATATATATAGTTCAACGCCCTTTGCCAAACCCCACAGATATGTTTGCTGCTTTGGGAAGATGTAAGGTATTCTCAAAAATTGATTTGAAACATGCATTTCAGCAGCTGATCCTGGATGAGAAACCACAAGAAATCTGCACTATAAACACTCATTTAGGTCTCTTCCGCCCACAAAGATTACCTTTTGGGGTAGCCAGCAGTCCTGCCATTTGGCAACAAACCATGGACAAGCTTTTCACAGGTCTATCTGGAGTATTATGCTTCATTGACGACATCTTAGTAGCGGGAAAAGATGAAAAGGAGCACCGCCAAAGGCTCAGATCAGTTTTGCAACGTATTCAAGAAAATGGTATTCAGGTACACAAGGAAAAATGCAATTTTCAAGTGCCTTCTGTGGAATACTTAGGTTTTATCATTGATGAACAAGGAATACACAAAACCAGAGACAAAGTACAAGCAGTACAAGATGCAAAGGTTCCTGATAGTGTTAAGGATCTTAAATCTTTTTTGGGACTTGTAACATTTTATGGTAGATTCATCAAAGACTTAGCTACCATTGCACACCCTCTCTATCAATTACTTAAGACTGATTCAGACTGGAACTGGTCAGTTGATTGCCAAGCTGCTTTTGAGAAAATCAAAACTGAAATAACATCACCTAGTTTTCTTACACTTTTTCAGAAGCATTTACCAGTTATTCTTGTATGTGATGCTTCTCAAGTGGGAGTAGGCACAGTGTTAGCTCACATTATGCCGGATGGTGCTGAAAAACATATTGTATTTGCTTCAAGTCTTTGCATAAAGCTGAAATAAATTATTCACAGATTGAAAAAAAAGCTTTAGCTCTAGTGTATGGAGTTACTAAATTCCACATGTATCTGTATGGCAGACTGAGTTTTAAGTTAGTCACAGACCACAAGCCATTACTTGCTATTGTAGGTCCAAAGGCAGGCTTATCAACTTTAGTGGCAGCAAGACTTCAACGATGGGGTGTTATATTAGCAGCTTATAACTATTCCTTGGAGTACAGACCAACCACCAAAATGGGTAATGCCGATGCACTTTCAAGACTGCCGGTAGGTAAAGCTCCAGCACAGGCAGAGGACAGTATTCTTATGATTCAAAGTTTCAATTCGCCTATAACAGCTAAAGATATTGCATCCAGCACCCAAAAAGATCCTGTTTTCTCAAATTTTTTTCAAGGACTGATCACAAGTATTTGTCTTTGCATAAAGTATTGCATATAGTGCATAAAGATGAGTGTAATGTGTAAACCATACCTAGATGTTTGGTCAGAGCTCAGCGTGGAACAAAATTGTATACTCAGAGGAGCCAGAGTTGTAGTTCCCAGGGCACTGAGGGAACATGTTTTGAAAGAGATTCATGCAGATCATCAAGGTATTGTCAGGTCTAAAGTTTTAGCCAGAACCTTTGTATGGTGGCCATGCATGGATAAGGAAGTTGAGGCATATTATGTCAGAAAATGTTCAGAATGTGCCATTCATTAAAACAATCCTCAAGCAGTACGTTCGCATCCATGGGAGTGGCCAATATATCCTTGGCAGCGACTACATATTGATTTTGCTGGGCCTTTTTTAGGACATTCATATTTGATTGCAACAAATGCATATAGTAAATGGCCAGAAATAGTATTCATGCAAACAACCACATCCTTAGCAACCATCAAGGTTCTCATTCAAATTTTTGCTACACATGGTGTACCCGAACGTATTGTGTCGGATAATGGTCCACAGTTTACTTCTCAGGAGTTTAAAGATTTTGTAGATGTAAATAGCATACATCACACCTTCTCAACACCTTATCATCCATCTACGAATGGAGAAGCTGAAAGATTTGTGCAGACATTCAAGCACAACATGAAGTATAGACAAGCTACTTCAGCTACCATATCCACTTGTATATTCAAATTCCTTTTAGCTTACAGAACCACAACTCATGCTACAACAGGTATGACACCTTCCAGTCTTCTGATGGGAAGGAGAATTAGGAGCAGGACTTTCAAGGAGAACAAAAACAAAGAGGTTGGAAGCAGTTACAAAAACAAGGAACTGCTAGAGATTTTCCTCGTCCCTCTCCTATCCTTGTTCGTTCCTACAACACACCAGAAAAATGGGTACCTGGTGAAATTGTACGTAAGTTGGGAAACATGTACTATGAGGTAAAGGCAAATGGATATTTAATGAAAAGGCATGCAGATCAGTTACGTCCATCATGTTTAGAGAAAGACACTGATGTAACAGCTAAACACACCCATAATGTATTTTTTCCAGCAACCCGAGGTGAAGTTTCCACACCTTTGGACACACGTTGAGCATCCATGCAGACTGAACCCCTCAGTCCAGTTGCACCCCCTGTGCAAATCTCACCTCTAGTTGCAAAAAGGGTTCTTCCTCCTAGAGTTACGAGAGGAGTACCCTCTACATCAACTTGCTAGAATCAGTTCAGAGGAGGATGACCAAGATGATTCAGGGGCTGAGGAACCTCCCATATCAAAATAGGCTGAAACATCTAAACTTACATTCACTAGAGAGACGAAGAGTGCGGGGAGATCTGATAGAAGTATTCAAATGGGTCAAGGGTTACAACAAAGGCGATATAAGTAAAGTACTGAGAATTAGCCAGCAGGATAGAACTCGCAGTAATGGATTTAAATTAGAAAAGTATAGATTTAGGAGAGATATAGGCAAGCATTGGTTTAGTAATAGGGTGGTGGGGGAATGGAATAGACTCAGCAATCACTTAGTTAGTGCAGGGACGATAGCTTGTTTTAAGAGTAGACTGGATAGCTACATGGACGAGGACGACAGGTGGCAGTGAGGTGTGGGTGCAGTAAGGTGGCAGGGTACTGGTGCGTGCCTAGTACCGCCGGTATAACGAGGATCAAGCCTCTACCTGTAGCCCCTGTAACTACACCTCACCCATCGTGAGTAGCGGGGGGGATTCTGGAGCTGCCCTGTGTAGGCCACCCGGCCTCTTGCAGTTTCCCTGTGTTCTTATGTTCTTCTTATATTCTTATGTACTCGCTTAGATTTATAAGCAAGGCCTTTGTAGATTTAAGGGTATAATGTCATGTAATATTACAATGTTTTGCAATGTACAGTGTATGGCTGTGAAGCACATTCCATGAAGCTAATGGAAGAGTCATGTATTAGGAGTTATCTTTCTGTAAGGGGGAAGGAAGTATTATATACACAATGTTAATATGTAGTTTATGTTAATAGGAGCACATCGCATAGCAATGCTATTGTAAACAGAATCGAATTCCATATACTGTCCTCAAGTCGACGACAGCGATCCTCTTTTTTATAAACACTATGTTCAAGTACTTATATGCCACTGTACTCCCGCCTGTTCTTCGCCGGCCAGGGCGCCAAACACGACGTAGTGCATCCCCACTGGTTTTATTTCGCCCTCCTCACGGGAACTGGCGACGAGATGGGATGTTTGGGAGCGTCAGCCTAACACAGGCATCATACCATCATGTGATGCATTTCAGGTGAGTAGCAGTGCCTCCACTTGACCACTACAAACACAACAGTAAGGAGAGGTTTGTGCGCGGCGCGACGACATGGCAACTTGAGGTCTTTCTGCAGTCGACGCTGGATTGTTTGCACTGACACCTCTCCCAACACATCGGCGTGCATCTCCCTCAATTCCTTGGGTGTGAGGAAAGGGTCTTTCATCACTTCACGCTTCATCACCTTTTCAGTTCTTGAGTGTGTCTTCCTCTTCCTCTCTGATCCCGTCTTCCTCTCTGGAGTGGCGTTTGTCCGGAGCGCGGCGGTAGCTTGTTTGACGCAACGAACAGCTGTCTCTGATCTTCCTAATTTTCGTCCTATTTTACGTTTCTCAATACTCCACCAATGTAAGCCACAACCAAGCATTTCTCTGTCATGTCGAGCTTGGCTGGACCTATTGCGCAGCTCAACAAGAAAGTGACAGGAGTCCAGCTGAAAGCAAGTAATCAAGGGCGGGGAAGGGGAGCGCGGGGTCACCTTATACACTCTACCACTAGTCCGAGGTAACAGTTACTGATATTTTTATTTCAATTTGACGTTGGCAAGGAAGCGAAGAATTGCCAGATGAGGATTTGTTTTACCATAGTAACAATCCATATGGTTGACAAGCCAAAATAAATGCGTAGCATTAGAGCGTCGGAATTGTAAGTGTGCGACGATTTTTTTGGCGCCGACTGTTGCATTTAACTAACATTACAGACTCAAAATTCTTGTCTGTAAGCCGACATCTGTCCGGGCTGAAGACTTTCCCTGCGATGCTGAAGATCATTTTCACAGGTGTAGAAGAAGCAGGAACTGTTAGGTATTTTCGTGCCACCTTTGGTTGAGCTGGAAATATGTCCATGCGCTCCTTCCAGTATGCCAGAACATCCCTTTCATCACAAATGCATGGCTGACTCAGGTATCTTTGAATTTCAGAGTTAATGGACTCCTGTACCTGTGTTATGTCTGTTTATTGCTGAACAGAGGGAGCCATAAAACTAAATAGTTTCTTTCTCTTTGGTTTTGAATTCCCTGAACTGTACGATCCTGCATTATCTTGTGGAAGTTCTGTGCCAGGTTACATGCTTCTTGTGACTTGTAGCTTCTTTGGCCATAAATTGCGCTGTAGTTGTAATAGAGGACTTCAAGTTTGCCTTTTCCCCCACATCAGAGCACCAATTCATTTTGAGCCTTGGATCCAATACTGTTGCCAGTTGATATGTTTTCGATCTTCCTACAGCTGTAGGCGTTTCTGTACTGACTTCTTCAGTCCAAATACCAGAGCACTATTATACTTTAACTGCATCTGTTCTAGGTGAAACTTGAGTCCCCGTACACAAGGAATAAGTAGACTAGATGAAACTGAATTCTGTCCTTGGGCACAGTCAGTGGCATCCTCAAAGGGTTAAAAAAAATTCAGCATATCCCGAGGAATATGCTCCAAGGATTGGGGCACCATCCAAACCATGACACTTTTCTTCTGGCACTCGCAAAACAGATCTGATCATTTTCACTTGTGAATTCTAGCGAGTGGGGCAACCTGATTCCATTTTTTTCTCTTCTTCCAGAACATCTGTGGCTATTGTTGACCTATGCACAAAAGACACCAATTTTGATGCTTTTCCAAGTGTAATGTTTAACTGTCCAGCTTCTTTTAGGCCATCTTTCACCACCAACTGCAATGTATATATGAGGGAAGCAGGAATTATGCTCAGTTGGTAATACTTCAAAGAGTTCAGCAGAATCAGCACCATCAAAATCTTCGAGATCTTTTTTTTCCATGTCAGTGTCATCATTTGTATCTGTAGTGGCATCAGACTATCAGAGAATCCTGGAAGAGAAAAGGCAAAAATCATATTTGCAGCATTGTATGTGATGATGTTTGTGATCTTTGAGGTTATCTCAAAATCCTTGATAAATAATCTGCTCGTACTCCTCCATAATTCGACGTGCAGTATGGCGTCCACGCTTGCAAGCTAGTACCACATTTCCAAGAGTCCAGTTTCTAATATAATGAGCTGTGACTCCCAAGAAAGATCTCATTAGACGGCTGGACAAGAAATCAAGCGTGAGACAGATAGTATTTGCACTACCAAGCCGTTTTTTAACTTATTCTTTCACCTGAATTAATTTGTCCTGTAGCAGTTTGTTCACTAAGTGCTTGCGTGTTGGCATTTGGTAGCGAGGATCAGCTGCACTAAGTAAACTATGAAAGTATGAGCTGTCTACAAGAGAAAAAGGCAGAAGATCACATGTCACAAAGAATACAAGTGCATCATCAAGTTGCTTTTGACGAGCATCATGGGTAGCATATTTTTGGGGTGTGACATTGTAACAAAGCATTCCATGATTGACTGGTTCGTCCCACGAGTGTTGACGCTAGCAATGGCTTTCTTCTCGTATAAAGACAGTGCTTCCGCTAAAACAAGGAGAAAAACAACTATTGATATTTAATATGCATTGTTAAGTGGCATATACATATGTCCATGAACAATACCGAGCACATTCAAAATGAATTATGGGCAGTCAAATTTAATTATGCTTAAAGCTTTCTAGTCTAAATATTTGAAATAGGCCTAGAAAGAACTAATATTATAAGTACTCATAGAAGGGTATAATATTTCAGAGGGTTACTATGAAGGTTAGGTTGGTTAAGTCAGGCTCAGAACTTATTAATTCTGTACTTATTTTTTTTTACAACAAAGGAGACAGCTCAAGGGCACAAAAAAGTAAACGATAATAAAATAAAAAAAAGCCCGCTACTCGCTGCTCACAAAAAAGAATCCAAAGTGGTGGCCGAGAGAGAGGTCAACGTCGGGAGGAGAGGTGTCCAGATACCCTTCTCTTGAAAGAGTTCAAGTCGTAGGCAGGAGGAAATACAGAAGAAGGAAGATTGTTCCACAGTTTACCAGCGTGAGGGATGAAAGAGTGAAGATGCTGGTTAACTCTTGCATAAGGGGTTTGGACAGTATAGGGATGAGCATGAATAGAAAGTCGCGTGCAGCGGGGCCGTGGGAGGTGGGGGAGGCATGCAGTTAGCAAGTTCAGAAGAGCAGTCAGCGTGAAAATATCGATAGAAGATAGAAAGAGAGGCAACATGGCGGCGGAAATTAAGAGGTTGAAGACTATCAGTAAGAGGAGGAGAGCTGATGAGACGAAGAGACTTTTTTTTTTTTAAACAAAGGAGACAACTCAAGGGCACAAAAAAAGTAAAAAATAAAAAAAAATAAAAGCCCGCTACTCGCTTCTCACAAAAGGAATCCAAAGAGGTGGCCGAAAGAGAGGTCAATTTCGGGAGGAGAGGTATCCAGATACCCTTCTCTTGAAAGAGTTCAAGTCGTAGGCAGGAGAAAATACAGAAGAAGGAAGATTGTTCCAGAATTTACCAGCGTGAGGGATGAATGAGTGAAGATGCTGGTTAACTCTTGCATAAGGGGTTTGGACAGTATTGGGATGAGCATGAGTAAAAAGTCGCGTGCAGCGGGGCCGCGGGAGGGGGGGAGGCATGCAGTTAGCAAGTTCAGAAGAGCAGTCACCGTGAAAATATCGATAGAAGATAGAAAGAGAGGCAACATGGCGGCGGAAATTAAGAGGTAGAAGACTCAGTATGAGGAGGAGAGCTGATGAGACGAAGAGCCTTAGACTCCACTCTGTCCAAGAGAGCTGTGTGAGTGGAGCCCCCCCACACGTGAGATGCATACTCCATACGAGGGCGGACAATGCCCCTGTATATGGATAGCAACTGTGCGGGGGAGAAGAACTTGCGGAGACGATACAGAACGCCCAACCTCGAGGAAGCTGATTTAGTGAGAGACGAGATGTGAAGTTTCCAGATAAGATTTTGAGTTAAGGATAGACCGAGAATGTTTAGTGTTGAAAATGGTGACAGCTGAGTGTTATCGAATAATAGGGGATAGGTGTTTGGAAGATTGTGTCGAGTTGATAGGTGGAGAAATTGGGTTTTTGAGGTATTGAAGGACACAAGGTTCCTTTTGCCCCAATCGGAAATGATAGTAAGGTCTGAGGTTAAGCGTTCTGCAGCCTCCAGCCTGGAGTCATATAATTCCTGTTGAGAGGGTTTTCTGTTGAAAGAAGTTGAATAATGCAGAGTGGAGTCGTCGGCGTTTGAGTGGATAGGACAGTTTGTTATGGAAAGAAGATCATTGATGAATAACAGGAAGAGAGTGGGTGATAGGACAGAGCCCTGTGGAACACCACTGTTAATAGGTTTATGAGAAGAACAGTGACCGTCTACCACAGCAGAGATAGAACGGCCGGAAAGGAAACTGGGGATAAAGGATCAGAGAGAAGGATAGAATCCGAAAGAGGGCAGTTTAGAAAACAAAGACTTGTGCCAGACTCTATCAAAGGCTTTCGATATGTCTAGCGCAACAGAGAAAGTTTCACCGAAACGGCTGAGAGAGGATGGCCAAGAATCAGTTAAGAGAGCAAGAAGATCGCCAGTGGAACGCCCCTTGCGGAACCCATACTGGCGATCAGATAGAAGGTTAGAAGTGGAAAGATGCTTTTGAATCTTCCGGTTAAGGATTGTAATGGCCCGAAATGTACTACAATTGTAATGGTATTTTTCCCCATGTAAATAGAGTTACCTGGGGTGTTTGCGCAACCAGTTATATATGTATGTGGGTTTATCATGAGAGAGAGAGAGAGAGAGAGAGAGAGAGAGAGAGGAGAAAAAAATGAAAAGTATGAGAGGAGAGAGAGAGAGAAGTTTGAGAGAAGGAGAGAGAGAGGGGGAAGAGATGGGGGTTGAAACACAGAGGCCTGTTGTGCTCCCATATCTCCCCTACAATCTGTAGTGTCAACAAAATTCAGAGGTGTCAGGGGTTAAAACAGGGTATCGTTGCCAAAAGTGGTCAATCTGCCTTCTTTTAATTATTGCGGGAGAACGGTAAATATTTATAATGGAAATAATATACCAGTGACCTTATATTGATATTGGTGGCCTACCAAGGAAATCTCAGGTCTCAAGTAGGCCTAACCTGCGATCATTTTGTCATTCCGTGACGTCACACCAAGACGTTTTGGGGCCGAGACTAACGCCCCTTCCTCGCCCTAGGTTGTGGGAGCGAGCTCATTCTCACGAGCGACATCGCCCCTTTCAGGTGCGCCAAAGGCAAGCCTGACAGATGGGAAGCTGGGCGTCGCCCAGACCAAGGACAACATGCAGCAGTAAACACTTTTGAAGCTGTTTTGTGAGGGACTGCAAGTGGCAGGGTGTGTGAAGAGAGGAAGGAAGGAGAAGGCCAAAAGGGTGGTATGTGTGTCGTTCTCAGGGGTAACAATGGATAAGCGCAAACACTCACTAGTTTTAGTTAGGACTTAATTAAGGTGTGGAATGGTGGAGTCTGTACGTGTTTCCCCGTGTGGGTGGAAACAATTATGATGTTGGTGCTACTTATTCCCATGTGTGCATGTTAGTTTAAGGTGTTAATGTTAACCTGTGTTCATGGTATTTACAAGTGTAATTAGTGATCTAAGATACGTAAGCTAACCTCTAATCAGTGGACCCTGTCCTATGACCCTTAGTTCACCATCAGAATCTCTAAACAATAATTACCTCAAGTAACTCTCTTTAAGTCGTGTTACCTATGTTACTTAGGCAGGTGATGATCCTGTGTGCGATAATGATGCCTCATAAGACTGGGTGAATAATCTACTAATTTTACTCTGTGGTTTAAATGATCAACAATTAATTCTACTTTGAGGTATAATGAACCTACATAATTAATTAAAAGAGTGCCCATGAACGGCACGACAGGATTGATTCAAAAGCTTTAGATAGACAGGAAAATAAAGCTATAGGGCGGTAGTTTGAGGGATTGGAACGGTCACCCTTCTTAGGCACAGGCTGTACGAAGGCGTACTTCCAGCAGGAAGGAAAGGTAGATATTGATAGGCAGAGGCGAAAGAGTTTGACCAGGCAGGGAGTCAGCACGGAAGCACAGTCTTTAAGGGCAATAGGAGGCACTCAATCAGGTCCATCTAAGGGCCTTCTGAGAGTTGAGGCCAGAGAGGGCATAGAAAACATCATTAGGAAGAATCTTAATAACAGGCATAAAGGAGTCGGAGGGGGGATGAGCAAGAGGAATATACCCAGAATCGTCCAGAGTGGAGTTGTTACAAAAAGTTTGAGCGAAGAGTTCAGCCTTAGAGATAGAAGAGACGGCAGTGCTGCCGTCTGGGTTGAGAAGAGGCGGGAAAGAGGAAGAAGTGAAATTGGAGGAGATATTTTTGGCTAAGTGCCAGAAGTCTCTGGAAGAATTAGAGATAGCAAGGTGTTGACATTTGCTATGGATAAAGGAATTCTTGGTAAATCGAAGAATTGATATGGCGCGATTCCGGGCGGAAATGTAAAGGTCATGGTTAACGGGAGTTCGAAGGCTCTGGTACCTTTTGTGAGCTGCCTCTCTATCTTTGACAGCACGAGAACAAGCGTGATTAAACCAAGGCTTTTAAGCATGGGGAGTAGAGAAAGTACGTGGAATGTATGCCTCCATTCCTGAGACAATCACCTCTGTGATGCGCTGGGCACACACAGAGGGGTCTCTATCCTGGAAGCAGTAATCATTCCACGGGAAATCGGAAAAGTACATCCTCAGGTCGTCCCACCGAGCTGAAGCAAAATGACAGAAGCATCGCCTCTTCGGTGGGTCCAGACGGTGTACAGGAGCGATAGGACAGAGTACAGAAATAAGGTTGTGATCGGAGGAGCCCAACGGAGAGAACAGTTTGACAGAGTAAGCAGAAGGGTTAGAGGTAAGGATGAGGTCTAGTATGTTGGGCCGGTCTCCAAGACGGTCGGGAATACGTGTAGGGTGCTGGACCAACTGCTCTAGGTCATTGAAGAGAGCAAAGTTGTAGGCTTGTTCACCAGGCTGGTCAGTGAAAGAGGATGAAAGCCAAAGCTGGTGGTGAACATTGAAATCTCCGAGGATGGAGATTTCAGCGAAGGGAGAGTGGGTCAAGATGTGCTACACGTTAGAGTTCAGGTAGTCAAAGAATTTTACATAGCTAGTAGAATTAGGTGAAAGACAAACAGCACAGATGTATTTAGTAATAGAATGACAATGAAGTCTTAGCCAGATGGTGGAAAATTCAGAAGAGTCAAGGTCGTGGGCACGAGAGCAAGTGATGTCGTTGCGTACGTAGACGCAACATCCAGCTTTGGATTGAAATTGAGGATAGAGATAGTAGGAGGGAGCAGAGTAGAGGTTGCTGTCAGTAGCCTCAGAAACCTGTGTTTCGGTGAGGAAGAGAAGGTGAGGTTTAGAGGAGGAGAGATGATGTTCCACAGAATGAAAATTAGAACGAAGACCGCAAATGTTGCAGAAATTGGTAAGAAAAAGGTTCGAGGAGTTATCAAAACACCTCTCCGGTCGGCAGCCAAAAGGGGAGTCCTCCCTGGGGGAATTTGTGGTCCCCCCCCCCAGGCGGGGACTCCGAGGCACTGTTGTTGAACGCCATTTTGGTTGTGTGAATGTAGTGTGGTGTGGATAGGGAGAGGATCTGTCTTTAGAGAGCATGCTGAACTACTCTCTGGTGTTGATGAGACAATAGGGAAACGGTTAATGAGGTAATGGGAAGGGTCTATGGAGGGCTTCAGCACCCTCCTCACTTCCCATATATACCTCACCGGGAGTGGCTTGCGCCCGTTCGGTAGGCGTCCTCCTACCTACTCCAACCATATTGGTGGGTTACTAATTACTATGAAGGTTAAGTTAGGGTAATTTACACTAACTGTTTATTCCATTTTAACCTATTTATCATGTATCTACCCCACAATTTCCCTCTGCTTCATAATCCTGCACCTTGGGTCACATCTTGACATCGTTTGATAGGGGGTTAATACTGAATTGCTGTATTAAATATCAATTTGGAAATTAACTAAAACAATGAAATAAATAAAGCTAAGTTTTATAAAATCGCAAAAAGAACAGCAGAGCGTCTCGTACATTTTGGCCATAAAAAGTAATATTTCCATGTAAGCTTACTCCTGTTTGGCACCCTGAGGCAAGATTCACAACCAATTTAATGGTTCTAGGTTAAGGTTTTGTTCGAATTTGTTCATTTTTGGCATTGTTTATTACCTGAAACTGCTTGAACTGTAAACAGAATGGTCATAAAACCCCAAGAATGCAGGAAAATGAACATAGCACCTTAACTTAGGAGGCCTTAAGTCGATAGTGAATCTTGTACATGACCAGTACTACTTGTACAGTTGTACCCTAACTTACCTTCATATGTTTGTGAAGGTTGGAAGTAATACTTTTGGAGCATGATATAACAGTATCACAGTACTTGCAGAATGCCTTGAAGTTTCCAGTAATATCTCCAGGTAATTTGAAGTGGATCCATATGCCAGATTCCTTAGGTCATGCCATGATGCCACTCGTAGTGCTATAATTGGTGGCCACTGAGAGACTGAACTACAATTATGATGAGGATGTAGACAGGAAGAAATAAACATGTTGTTGTCTGTTGAGTCTTCAAGTGAGCACGAGTTGCCAGATAGTACAATTAATACTGTATAGTAGTAGCAATTGAGATAAACTTTTTATCAATTACTAAATGGTGTATTAGACAGACTTTACAAAAATAAACAGTAGAAGAAAAATAACATAATCTGTTGTAATGCCATTGTCAAAGCAGTTATTGTTATTCAATAAATTATACTATTTATTTTAGCCTATTTGATAGTTTATATACTGTACTTGAAAAATACTTAAAAGTGCTTGATTTTTTCAAGTACATTTGGTACAAGTACTGAAAACTTTGTACTTAAGTACAAGTACTTGGACTTGGACCCAAGCCTGTTGAATAGTTACCCTTTAATCCATGAATACTTGAGGTTTTCTAGGAAACATTTTATATATTGTAGAAATATCAGTTTTAACTACCTCTGTCGTTTATGCTAAATTAGACCGGTACTTGTTGGTGGTAGCGATTGTTCTAAGTGCTAATCGGTTCACGGATAGTCAAATCCGCCAGGGTTACTTACTTCCGGGTGGGGGGGGGGGGGGGCGAAGATTGCTCCCTCTTGCACGAGGGAGCACGGGCCTTTGCAAAAGACGGCTCGACAGACCGACCCTATCGGCGATCGAAATCAAGCCGACTAAGTCGGTCTGTCGCTGAGGCCTGGCGTGTCTCTGACTTGCAAACATACAAAGGTCATTGACATAGACAAGACACTTAAAAGAGGTGATTGTGTGTATGTGCGTTTGTGTGAATGTTGTCTGTGTAGGTTAACATTTAAGTGTTGGTGTATGTGTTGAACAATGTGTAAAAGTGGACAACAAGAGGACATGGACGGACAGTGAAAGATAAACGAGTACAAGAAAAGTTAAACATTGAAGACGCAGTACGAGAGACAAAGAGCGACGACAGACAAGACACGAGACGACAATAACAAAATACACAGTTTGTGCTGCCGTACTCCATTTTCTTAGTCACCGGGGGGGGAGAGCACACGGCTCTCAGCGGTGACTGCTACAAATACTCCCCCCCCCCAGTGACGAGGAAGGAGGAACAAAATCTTCCCCGAAGCGGGGGCGCTGTGGCACAGACGATGTTGCGCTACGATGAGTAGTGTTGCGCGGTGAGTTGCGGTGAGTAGAGTTGCGTTGAGGTGCGCGGTAAGTTGCGCTGAAGTGAGTTGAGTGGTTGGCTGTTTAATAGATCCTGGAAGGCTTGAATCCGCACTCCCAAATCGCGAACCACGTAGACGGGTCCTGAGCAGAAGAGTGGTGCTCTGAAGGACGCCGCTGTTGTAGAGGAAGAGTTGCATGTCGTCGTCAGGTATGGTGAAGTCGAGCGGCGTGGAGATGGGCAATAGGCACTGGCGTAAACGCGCCGGGGGCCACGGCAGTCCGAGAGCGTCGAGGGAATTGCGTGTGAAGGCGCTAGCTGCCAGCGTGCCAGGGGCCTCGGCAGTCGGTGAGAGTTGAACGACTGCGTGTATTAAAGGCGCCAGCTGCTAGCGTGCCAGGGGCCTCGGCAGTCCGTGAGGGCGTCGAACGACTGCGTGGGAAGGCGCTAGATGCCAGCGTGCCAGGGGCCACAGCCGGTTGAGGAGTGAGGGGCGCTAGCATGTGCCAGGGGCCGCGGCAGTAGTGAGTGCGTCGAACGACTGCGTGGGAAGGTGCTAGATGCCAGCGAGCCGGGGGCCACAGCCGGTTGAAAAGTGAGGGGCGTTAGCATGTGCCAGGAGCCGCGGCAGTCCGTGAGAGTAGAACGAACTGCGTGTACTATAGGCGCTGGCACGTGCCAGGGGCCTCTGTGGCTCGGGGAGTGAACCAGTGTTCAAAAGGGCACTGTAACAAAACACTGTACGCTTAGTAGTTAACACTGTGAAACTAACTGTTGCTGGGGACGTGCTGCACTTAACTGTTGCTGGACACACTGCACTATACACAAAGATCCGCAAGTGTAGGATAATCCAAAAGGGCGGTGGTAGATCCACGAGGCGGTGGTTAATCCAAGGGGCAGCTAGTAGTCCCAGTGGGGTGCCACACTGTGTTTGTGTGTCTCTCTGAGTCTGTGTGGTGTGTGGTGGCGTATGCACTGAGTCTGTGTAACACTGTGTCTCAGTAATGAGTCGCACTGTGTGTCTCAGTAATGTGTCGCACTGTGTTTGAGTGTTCACTGAGTCGTGTGTGCGTGTCACACGGTGTGCGTGTCTCAGTAGCCGTACCAGTGGGAAAGCAGGGAGGAGGAGGGGTAGGGGTGAGTGGGTGAGCGCCGGGAGGAGCACCATGGGGCACAAAAGATGCCTGAAGGGCGCACAAGGGGCCTGGAGAAGGGGCACAAAGGGTGCTTGGAGGGGGCGCTGAAGGTGCCTGGAGGAGGCGCTGAAGGTGCCTGGAGGAGGCGCTGAAGGTGCCTGGAGGGGGCGCTGAAGGTGCCTGGAGGGGGCGCTGAAGGTGCCTGGAGGAGGCGCTGAAGGTGCCTGGAGGAGGCGCACAGAGGGTGCCTGGAGGAGGCACACAGAGGGTGCCTGGAGGAGGCACACAGAGGGTGCCTGGAGAAGGCGTAGAAGGCGCCTGGGGACGGGGCACAGAGGGTGCCTAGAGGGGGCACTGAGGGTGCCTGGGGGAAGCACAGAGGGTACCTGGGGGAGGCACAGAAGGTGCCTGGAGGAGGCGCAGAAGGCGTAATATGTTTCTCCCGGCCTGAGTGCTCAGCCTCACAAACCCCGAGCGGAGTGAGGATTTTTGCCCCAGGATTTACATAGATTTACATAGAAAATCAGACCACACAGACCCCATGGTCCAGACTTGGTGGTCTGTCCTTAAACCTAAGTGATTTTACATTAATCAGAAGACTCCAAAACGTTGCATTTCTACTCTAGTTGATATTAAGTTGAAGGAAGTGACGGTCGAGCTTATTTTTGAAGGAGTCAATCGTGTTACACTGGACCACTGATGATGGGAGCTTATTCCATTCTCGCACTACAACGTTGGTGAAGAAAAATTTGGTGCAGTCTGAATTTACTTGTCTACATCTGAGTTTTACGCCATTGTTCCTCGTGCGCAAAGTGTCATCGATCATAAACAATGTTGATCTGTCTACATTCGTGAAACCATTAAGTATTTTAAAACATTCGATCAGTTTTCCTCGGAGGCGACGTTTCTCAAGAGAGAACATGTTAAGGGTAGAAAGCCTTTCTTCGTAGGATTTGTTGCGCAAGGAAGGGATAATTTTCGTTGCCCGACGCTGAACACCTTCTAATTTAGCAATATCCTTTGCATGGTGGGGAGACCAAACTGTACCGCATATTCCAAGTGGGGTCTGACTAAACTGTTGTAGAGCGAGTATTACATCTTTATTCTTAAATAAAAAGTTTCTTTTAATGAAGCCCAACATTCTGTTCGCTTTATTTGCTGCATCGATGCATTGCTGTGAGAATTTGAGGTTTGACGCGATTTTGACTCCCAAGTCCTTGACGCATTGAACGCTTTTGAGTTTAACGCCGCGCATTTCGTAATCAAACTTCTTATTCCTCGTTCCAACTTGAAGGACCTGGCACTTGTCTACGTTAAAGGGCATCTCCATCTATCCGACCAAGCTGAAATTTTGTGCAAATCCTCTTGGAGGCTTTGCCTGTCTTCGTCAGTGAGAACCGAGTTACCAATCTTTGTGTCGTCTGCAAATTTACTAATGCGGTTATTGAGTCCAACATCCACGTCGTTGATGTAAATAATGAAGAGCACTGGGCCAAGAACCGAGCCCTGAGGACGCCACTAGTGACAGGCGCCCACTCTGAGTTAAATCCGTCAATCACTACTCTTTGTTGTCTGTTGCTCAACCAATTCGCGATCCATTGGTTTACCTGACCGTCAATACCTATTTGCTTTAATTTGTAAAGTAATTTATGATGCGGGACTTTATCAAACGCTTTCTGGAAATCAAGATAGACTACGTCCAGTGATTTGGTTACGTCATAAACAGTGAAGAGGTCGTTATAAAAGGTTAATAGATTTGATAGGCAGGACCTTTTGTTTCGGAAGCCATGTTGTGAGTCCCCAATTAATGAGTGGCTTTCAAGGTAACTCACAATTTTGTCTCTAATTATGCCCTCAAGTAGCTTACCTACAACCGAAGTTAGACTAATGGGCCTGTAATTACCTGGTACTTTTTGTCTCCTTTCTTAAAAATCGGTGTCACGTTAGCCTTTTTCCAATCTGAAGGGACAATGCCTTGTCGCAAGGACATATTGAATACGGTTGTGAGGGAGGAGAGTATTTCGCTCTTTGTTTCTTTCAGCAGAGTTGGATATACTTTATCAGGTCCAGGACTTTTATTTGTTTTAAGTGATTTGAGGGCTTTAAGGACTTCATCGGGTTTTATTTCAAAGTTAGACAATGCATGCTCGGGATTTACATTAGTACTGGTGTTGGTGGTGATGGTGGGAGGACTGTTATTATTAAACACCGAGGAAAAGTAATTATTTAATAGGTTTGCAACGTGTTGGCTGTCAGTCACTAGTGCACCGTCGCTGTTTGTTAAAGGTCCAATTCCACTTCTGATCGCCTTTCTGTTGTTTATGTAACTGAAGAAGGATTTCGGATTATTTTTACAGTTGGCTGCAATATTTTCTTCATATCTACGCTTTGCCTGATGCACTAATCTTTTACTCGTCGCCTTGCATCATTGTAAAGTCTAATGTTTTCGGGCGTGCTTTGGTCTTTCTTTAACCTGTAAGACAATTTTCTCTCCTTGACTGAGTGTTTAATTTCGCTATTAAACCAAGGTGGACTTTATTAGTGTTAATTCGCTTCTCGCACAAGGGGACAAATGTGTCCTGCTGAGTGAGTAAGTGATTTTAAAGTTTAGCCAGGCGTCCTCTGCATTGCCGTCATCTGATAGTTGCATATCTATTAGTTTTCGTCGGATTTCTACGAAGTTGGCTCTTTTGAAATTGGGCACCTTAACTTTATTTTCAGTCACCGATGTTTGAGCTCTAATGCCAACGCGCACTAGTTTATGATCGCAGGAACCGAGGTGTTCTCCTACCGTGACATTACTGACTAGGTTATCTTGGGTCGCTATAACAAGGTCAAGTATGTTATTTTGTCGAGTTGGTTCAGAAACCATTTGGCTTAGATAATTTTCCTCTAGAAATTCGATCATTCTATGGGACTCACCTTCTGTACCCGACAGTGTCGCCCAGTCGATATGGGGAGGTTAAAGTCTCCTAGTATCAGTGAGTCGCTGTTATTAAGTGACTGCCTTAAGACGCTGTACATTTCAAGATCGCCATCAAGTGATTGCCCCGGAGGCCTGTAAGTGACAGATATATTTAAATTGACTTTTGCAATATTTACTCGCACGCACAAATGTTCAACGTTACTGTTTCTTGGTGTTTTGTCAGTAGGTTGCAAGTAGCTTTTGACAAAAAGGGCGACACCACCCCCTCTACGGTTTACACGATCATTGTTGAAGAATCTGTAGCCATCTATGTTGTATTCGGAACTTAAATCAATATTAGTGGTGTCGATAAATGTTTCGGTTATAGCAATTACGTCAAAGTTTTCTGTCAGAGCAAGACATCGCAGTTCATCAAATTTGTTTCTTAGGCTACGCGCATTGAAACTAAGGACTCTTAGGTTATCTTGAAGCTTGGTAATAGAGGTACTGGAGGGTTCAATGTTACGAGTCTGTTGCGGTGTGAGGTGTCTATTTACACGGGCGGGATGGAAGGACGTGGCTGAGAGTCGTTTTTTGTTGTTCGGGCGGACGAATGGACAAGTTACCCTGCCCAGGTCCTCCACTCTGGGAGAGAGTGCCCTTGAACCGGCACCGGTTATAAGCCAACTTGAACCATAGCAACACTGCAGGGGTCACCAATTGTTGGTGGTAGCGAGTGTTCTAAGTGCTAATCGGTTCACGGATAGAGAAAGTCATATCCGCCAGGGTTACTTAATTCGGGGGGGAGGAGGGGAAAGATTGCTCCCTCTTGTACGAGGGAGCACGGGCCTTTGCAAAAGACGGCCCGTAGCAGGGAGCCGACAGACCGACTCTATCGGCGATCGAAATCAAGCCGACCAAGTCGGTCTGTCGACGAGGACTGGCGTGTCTCTCTCTCTTTATTCGGGCAAACATACAAAGGTCATTGACATAGACAAGACACTTAAAAGAGGTGATTGTGTGTATGTGCGTTTGTGTGAATGTCGTCTGTGTAGGTTAACATTTAAGTGTTGGTGTATGTGTAGAACAATGTGTAAAAGTGGACAACAAGAGGACATGGACGGACAGTCAAAGATAAACGAGTACAAGAAAAGTTAAACATTGAAGACGCAGTACGAGAGACAAAGAGCGACGACAGACAAGACACGAGACGACAATAACAAAATACACAGTTTGTGCTGCCGTACTCCATTTTCTTAGTCACCGGGGGGGGGAGAGCACACGGCTCTCAGCGGTGACTGCTACATACTTTCACTAAAATATTTTGTATATTTTGTACAGTGAATGAATTTGAGATATAAATTCAGCGGGGCTTTTTTCCACACTCTTTTTGTTGCCCTCGAGCCGTCTCCTTTGTTGTAAATTATAGATTTTTTTTTTTTTTCATTATCAAATGCCTCGGACGCATTTTTTGTTGACATATTCAGAAGCAGTTATGTTCAAGCTTCTGTCGGTAATTCAGATATACTTATGATATGTTACTGGCTTCACTGACTGTTGTCTTCTACCTAACAGCATTCTAAGATGGCACTATGAAAATGCATCGGCAGCAAACGTCGTGCTGAAAGACTAAAACAAGTAGGAATTGTCGGCAACATATCGGCCTCCCAACAGCTTACCACCACGCCCGGATTTAAACATGAATTGGCCAACATAATCACAGGCGCCATGTTGTTATCAAAGGAGCCGTGTGAAATTCTAATTGATGCTGATGTAATAGTGTTTTTTATGTGTGTGTGTGTGTGTGTGTGTGTGTGTGTGTGTGTGTGTGTGTGTGTGTGTGTGTGATTTAGGCATCGTCAGGATCTCGAAGAAGTACCTCCTAGAGCACACACACAAAAAAAACTATTTTATCAGCATCAATTAGAATTTCACTTTTCTCTTTTGGTAACTACATGGCGCCAGTGATGAAGCTGCCCGAAATCCTTTTCTATGGCTCTGTTCCTCGCATCTACATTCGGCCCTGGTGGTCAGCATTTGGGAGGCCGATAGGTTACAGATAACTCATAAGTGTTTTAGCCTTTTGGCACAACATTTGCTGCCGGTACACGGCCATAGTTTATCCCCTCAGAGACACAAAAGTCATCGAAAAATACACTTCGAAACTGAAAAAAAATCATAAAAAGATGTTTTATAGAAAATTTTCTTTCTAGGTTGTCGCATTTGTCTGGAATTCCATGATTCCCGAAAAATTCCAACTTTTTTACTGGTGCGATGTACAGAAAAAAATATTGAAGAAAAGTTGCTCATTTTATCACAATGGAGTCTGAAAAATATAGTTTATAGTCTTTGACGAGGAAATTTACTGCCTACAGAGAGCCAAAGTTGTGGTGAAACTCAATAAATAATTTTGGTAAATTTCTGTAGTTTTTTTTCATTCTGGAATGAATCTTATTCAATAAAAGTTGTAGAAAATTATCCGTGTAACTCAACTGTGAAATCAGATTATGATTTGAACTGACCGTTTGGCTGGAATTCCATGATTCTCGAAAAATTACAACGTTTTACTGGTGCAACGTACCGGAAAACTTATCGCAAAAAACTTGCTCATTTTATCGCGATGGAGTCTGAAAAATATAGTTTATAATCTTTGACCTGGAAATTTACTGCCTACAGAGAGCCAAAGTTGCAGTGAAACTCGAAAAAATATTTTTTGTAGTTTTTCATTCTGGAATGAATCTCATTGAATAAAAGTTGTAGAAAATCATCCGTATAACTCAACTGTGAAATCAGATTATGATTTGGACTGACCGTTTGGCTGGAATTCCATGATTCCCCAAAAAATCCAACTTCGCTTCCCACTCTTTTGAACACTCCTGTGAACAAGATATTGGTTCGTGTAGAACATCAGGTAGATCAGTGGAGGTGTCAAGACTACGCTCAGCACGCACACGACGAGCAGAAACTAAAGGAAGACCGCCAAAACAGATAGTCTGAGGAAATCTGGAGCAGCCGTGTGTAGGTCATTAGTCCTCTTGCAGTCTCCCAATGTTCTTATGTTCTTATGAATATAATCGCTCTGCAGATGCAATGATGTAGACTATTTTTAGCACGGAGCCGTCTAATGGGCAAAAGAGGTGCCAATTAGTCACTTAGGATCGACATATACATAGTTACACGCTTCGATCAATTTCCAGAGAGCTTCTCGTTTTCCGGCGCTGGCGTCATGCTCGTCGCCCACGTCAGAAAAAAATTATATGACGTGATGGGTAATTTCTTATTCTATATCTAGCTTAGGATATCTGTCTAATGAACTGATAAAAGATTCCGGCCAATTTCTACTAATTTGTTGATTGATTTGGTTATGCTCTACCATAGATGACAGCATTCCTGAAATCTGTTCAGCATCTGCTCTTTAATAAGGGATCCAAAATCAGCTAGCCCAGTAGTACACACTAGTGAAATGTTTAACTTATTTTTTTACGGTAAAGGAAACAGCTTAAGGGGAAAAAAAGGAAAAAAGCTCGCAAATCACTGTTTCTATAAAAAGAGTTAGAATGAGTGACCAAAAGAGAGGTCAATTTCGGAAGGAGAGGAGGCTCCTCTTGAAAGAGTTCAAGTCGTGGGCAGGAGGAAATACAGACGAAGGAAGATTGTTCCAGAGTTTACCAGCGTGAGGGATGAAAGAGTAAAGATACTGGTTAACTCTTGCATAAGGGATTTGAACAGTATAGGGGTGAGCTTGAGTAGAAAGTCGTGTGCAGCGGGGCCGCGGGAGGAGGGGGAGGCATGCAGTTAGCAAGTTCAGAAGAGCAGTCAGCGTGAAAATATCGATAGAAGATAGAAAGAGATGCAACATGGCGGCGGAATTTAAGAGGTAGAAAACTGACAGTACGAGGAATTGATGAGACTCTGTCCAAAACAGCTGTGTGAGTGGAGCACCACCACACGTGAGATGCATACTCCATACATCTCTACTCTGTTCCCTCCTACTATCTCTATCCTAAATTTCAATCCAAAGCTGGATGTTGCGCCTACGTGCGCAACGACATCACTTGCTCGTGCCCACAACCTTGACTCTTCTGAATTTTCTACCATCTGGCTAAGACTTCATTGTCATTCTATTACTAAATACATCTGTGCTGTTTATCTCTCACCTAACTCTACCAACTATGTAAAATTCTTTGACTATTTGAATTCTAAAGTGGAGCACATCTTGACTCACTCTCCCTGCGCTGAAATCTCCATCCTAGGAGATTTCAATGTTCACCACCAGCTTTGGCTTTCATCCTCTTTCACTGACCATCCTGGTGAACAAGCCTACAACTTTGCTATTCTCAACGACCTAGAGCAGTTGGTCCAGCACCCTACACGTATTCCCGACCGTCTTGGAGACCGGCCCAACATTCTAGACCTCTTCCTTACCCCAAACCCTTCTGCTTATTCTGTCAAACTGTTCTCTCCGTTGGGCTCC
Source organism: Eriocheir sinensis (assembly GCF_024679095.1). Classification (NCBI taxonomy): domain Eukaryota; kingdom Metazoa; phylum Arthropoda; class Malacostraca; order Decapoda; family Varunidae; genus Eriocheir; species Eriocheir sinensis. The sequence goes on from NC_066530.1 coordinate 9,037,558, forward strand.
TCCGATCACAATCTTATTTCTGCATCCTGTCCTATCGCTCCTGTACACCCTCTGGACCCACCGAAGAGGCGATGCTTCTGGCATTTTGCTGCAGCTCGGTGGGACGACCTGAGGATGTACTTTTCCGATTTCCCGTGGAATGACTATTGCTTCCAGGATAGAGACCCCTCTGTGTGTGCTCAGCGCATCACAGAGGTGATTGTCTCAGGAATGGAGGCATACATTCCTCGTTCTTTCTCTACTCTTCATGCTAAAAAACCTTGATTTAATCACGCTTGTTCTCGTGCTGTCAATGATAGAGAGGCAGCTCACAAAAGGTACCAGAGCCTTCAAACTAATGCTAATTATGAACTTTACATTTCTGCCCGAAATCGTGCCAAATCTATTCTCCGACTAACCAAAAATTCTTTCATTAATAGAAAATGCCAAAACCTTGCTTTTTCTAACTCTTCCCGTGACTTCTGGCATCTAGCCAAAAACATCTCCTCCAACTTCACTTCTTCATCTTTCCCTCCACTCCTCAGTCCTGACGGCAACACTGCCGTCTCATCTATCTCTAAGGCTGAACTCTTCTCTCAAACTTTTTCTAAAAATCCACTCTGGACGATTCTGGGCATATTCCTCCTACTCATCCCCCCTCTGACTCCTTTATGCCTGTCATTAAGATTCTTCAAAATGATGTTTTCTATGCCCTCTCTGGCCTCAATCCTCAGAAGGCTTATGGACCTGATGGAGTGCCTCCTATTGTCCTTAAAAACTGTGCCTCCGTGCTGTCACCCTGCTTGGTCAAACTCTTTCGCCTCTGCCTGTCAACATCTACCTTTCCTTCTTGCTGGAAGTATGCCTTCATACAGCCTGTGCCTAAGAAGGGTGACCGCTCCAATCCCTCAAACTACCGTCCTATAGCTTTACTTTCTTGTCTATCTAAAGCTTTTGAATCAATCCTTAACCGGAAGATTCAAAAGCACCTTTCCACTTCTGACCTTCTATCTGATCGCCAGTATGGGTTCCGCAAGGGGCGTTCTACTGGTGATCTCCTAGCCTTCTTAACTGACTCTTGGTCATCCTCTCTTAGCCGTTTCGGTGAAACCTTTGCTATTGCACTAGACATATCAAAAGCTTTTGATAGGGTCTGGCACAAATCTTTGCTTCCCAAACTACCCTCCTACGGTTTATATCCTTCTCTCTGTACCTTTATCTCCAGTTTCCTTTCTGACCGTTCTATTTCTGTTGTGGTAGACGGTCACTGTTCTTCCCCTAAATCTATTAACAGTGGTGTCCCACAGGGTTCTGTCCTATCTCCCACTCTTTTTCTGTTGTTCATTGATGATCTTCTTTCCAAAACGAACTGTTCTATCCATTCCTACGCCGATGATTCCACTCTGCATTACTCAACTTCTTTTAATAGAAGACCCACCCTACAGGAACTTAACGACTCAAGGCTGGAGGCTGCAGAACGCTTAGCCTCAGACCTTACTATTATTTCCGATTGGGGCAAGAGGAACCTGGTGTCCTTCAATGCCTCAAAAACACAGTGTCTCCACCTATCCACTCGACACAATCTTCCAAACAACTATCCCCTATTCTTTGACAACACCCAGCTATCACCTTCCTCAACACTAAACATCCTCGGTCTATCCTTAACTCAAAATCTCAACTGGAAACTTCATATCTCCTCTCTTACTAAATCAGCTTCCTCGAGGCTGGGCGTTCTGTACCGTCTCCGCCAGTTCTTCTCCCCCGCACAGTTGCTGTCCATATACAGGGGCCTTGTCCGCCCTCGTATGGAGTATGCATCTCATGTGTTGGGGGGCTCCACTCACACAGCTCTTCTGGACAGTGTGGAGGCTAAGGCTCTTCGTCTCATCAGCCCTCCTCCTCATACTGATAGTCTTCTACCTCTTAAATTCCGCCGCAATGTTGCCTCTCTTTCTATCTTCTATCGATATTTCCACGCTGACTGCTCTTCTGAACTTGCTAACTGCATGCCTCCCCCCCTCCCGCGGCCCCGCTGCACTCGACTTTCTACTCATGCTCATCCCTATACTGTCCAAACCCCTTATGCAAGAGTTAACCAGCATCTTCACTCTTTCATCCCTCACGCTGGTAAACTCTGGAACACTCTTCCTTCATCTGTATTTCCTCCTGCCTACGACCTGAACTCTTTCAAGAGGAGGGTATCAGGACACCTCTCCTTTCGTATTTGACCTTGCTCTCGGCCACCTCTTTTGTTTCTTTTTTAGGAGCAGCGAGTAGCGGGCTTTTTTTTATTATTGTTTTCTTTTTTTGTGTGTGCCTCCTTTGTTGTAAAAAAAAAAAAAAAACGGGGACGGACAAGGCCCCTGAATAATACCAAGACACCTCTCGGGTCGGGAGCCGAAAGGGGAGCCCTCTCCGGGGGAGTCTGTGCCTCTCCCTCCCCACATGCGGAGACTCCAAGGCATTGTTATAGTAAGCCATTTTGAATTAGAATTTGGGGGGAAATGGTGTGTGGCGGTATGTAGTGTGGTGTGGAAAGAAAGATGATCTGTCTTTAGAGAGCGTGCTTGACTACTCTCTGGTAATGATGAGACAACAGGGTAAAGGAAAGTGAGGACATGGGAAGGGTTTTTGGTGGGCTTGCAGTACACTCCTCGCCTCGTGTATATACCTCACCGGGAGTGGTTTACGCCCTTTTTGGTAGGTGTCTTCCTACCCAAGATCTAAATAAAGGGAGGTCAACCCACGCGCAGCTTAGGTGACGTCAGTTGGACTGTTGGTGGAGCCTCCTCTCGCTCTCTCTCTCTCCCTCCACAGGGTATAAAAAAAGCTGAGTTAGTAGGCAACCCCATCAGTCACATCACGACAGTTGACCTGATACCTGCCAGACCTCTGCTCTCCGCTCCCTGCCGTCTCTTGCCGTATCCCGCTAAATTCTCTCTCTCTCTCTCTCACTCTCTCTCTCTCTCTCTCTCTCTCTCTCTCTCTCTCTCTCTCTCTCTCTCTCTCTCTCTCTCTCTCTCTCTCTCTCTCTCTCTCTCTGTGTGTGTGTGTGTGTGTGTGTGTGTGTGTGTGTGTGTGCAGAGAGAGAGAGAGAGAGAGAGAGAGAGAGAGAGAGAATTTGGTGGGAGCGAGGGCGAGTAGAAGGACAGAGAGCGGAGGGCATGTGTGTCTCAGGTCAAGTGTCGTGGTGGCACTGATGGGGTTGCCTGCTCGGTCAGCTTTCTTTATACCCTGTGCTACGTCACTTGGATCTCGGGGAGGAGCCTCGGGAGGATGCGTGGAATGGGACTAATTTTGAGCCGACCGTGGGTTGACCTCCCTTTATTTAGAACTTGTTCCTACCTACTCCCTACGATATGGTACTCTTAGCTTAATTTTGATTTCTTAAGTCTTATTGTTTTCAAAAGTGCATGCGTTTGTAAGGCACTGGTGTGTAGGTATCATGTATATAGGTGGAATGTGTAGTCCAGTTTGCTGCTCACTTGTGTATCGATGTGTAGTTGAGGTACGAGGTGTCTGGGTGTGGTGACAGCGTGAGGACTTTGCTGACTTGGTCTCCAG
>NC_066530.1:9046100-9079219 GCF_024679095.1 Eriocheir sinensis
CGGTCATGTTTGCAATCTACATCAACGACATGGCGGAGGGAGTGAACAGCTGTATTAGTTTGTTTGCTGATGGTGCTAAGTTGCTGAGAAGCATTGCAAGTGAAAAGCACTGTCAAGCACTACAACAGGACCTGGATAAGATATGGGAATGGAGCCGTTGATGGGTAGATGAGAATTTAACATCAGAAAGTGCAGTGTGATGGAGTTTGGAAAATACATAAAAAGAATTTTAAGCAAATATCCATTGGGAAATAAAAGCATTAGGAAAACATCAATGGAAAAGGACCTGGGAGTTACTGTATCGGAAAATTCGTCGCCAGAGAAACACATAAACAGAATTGTAGGTGAGACAAACAACTTGGTGAGGAACATAAATATTGCTTTTCATTATATGGATGAGGAGATGATGAAGAAATTGATTGTAACCATTACACGTTCAAGGTTGGAATACGCAGCAATAGGATGGTCACCGAGCACAAAGACAAATATAAGGAAAGTAGAAAGGATTCAGAGGGCAGCAACAAAGCTGGTTCCAGGACACACACACACATACGAAGAGAGACTGAAGCAGCTGAAGCTACCCACACTGGAACAGAGGAGGGAGAGAGGAGATCTGATTGTGGTGTACAGGGTGCTGAGTGGGATGGAAAGAGTGGACAAAGGAGATCTAATAATGTGGGATACAAGAGAATCAAGAGGCCATAGGAGAAAGATGAAAAAGGAAGCCTGTAGAAAAGACATAAAGAAGAACAGCTTCCACAAAGGGTGGAGGAGACCTGAAGCGGCATGGAAAGAGATGTGGTCCATGCAAAGACCATTCATGATTTTAAGGCCAAGTAGGATTATAGTAGATATAGAGACAGGACAGTACCAGCGTGGCTCCTCACTCGCATACCACAACTAGGTAAACACACACACACACACACACACACACACACACACACACACACACACACACGGCCCGGTAGCTCAGGGGTAGAGCGTCTGGCTTACAACTAGAAGGACCGGGGTTCGATTCCCCGACCGGATGAAGATAAGTTGGGTTTATCTTCTTTCACGTGTAGCCCTTGTTCACCTAGCAGTGAGTAGGTACGCGACGTCAGGCAAGGAGTTGTGATCTCGTTGTCGCGGTGTGTTGTGTTAGAGTGGTCTCAGTCCTACCCGAAGATCGGTACTACGAGCTCTGTGGTCTTCCGTTGGGGAACGGCTGGCTGTCTTCGAGAGAGACCCGCAGCAGACCAAGAGGTGAATAGGTGAATTACACATACACACACTATTAAGAGTGTTAAGATTGTTTCGTTTTTAGGATAATTGGAATTTTTTTGTATAAATACCACTATTTGACATCGTTGGAATACAACTTTGTCAAGTGTTGTGGTACTTATACAAAATCTTTGTTGTTATCCTAAAAACGAAACAATCTGAACACTGTATGACCTTATTGGATTATCCAATTATATAATTTAACCATTTAAAAGTAGTAAATAGCTGACATATGAGAGGAAGCGAGAGGTGCTGAGGGTGTGTGGCAAGGTGCGGGGCGGGGCTGACCCCACAGCTGCCAACACCCCACCGGCCAGTTTCAAATGGAAATACTATTACGGTGGAAACTGGACAAATGGGGCTGAGCACATTTTATTAGGCTTTTCTGATAATGTATCAATGGCCTTGTTGGTGGTGGATTTTATCTTCCACTAAGCATTATATTTCGGTGAATAGTGCGCTAAATTATCCCGTAACAACGTTAATTTGACAATCCAAAGATTTTTTTGGGAGACAAAAACTTTCAAAGCTGCATTACTAAGTGGCATTACAAGCCCTGAGGATAGAAATTGTGAAATCATGGGACAAGATTATTTTAGGTGGCGTATATCGGCTCCCAAACGATGCGGAGAATGTCACTCCCGTCTTGTTTCAGAAGATAAAAAGGGCTTCGAGGCATGGTAACATGTATCGTGGGCATCTTCCAGCTGTACGGAACAAATGCCTGGGGTAATATTGGGCCATTTAGATCTTAGGATGGAAGGCCCTTCGTCAATAGGGACACAAGCTCAGCATTAAATGTCGGTATTAATAATTACTTTATTTCACCATTACTTGTCGGTATTTACAATGAAGATGCGTCGTCTTTGCTTTAAGCCCCCCATGTGTTCACGGAGAGGGATAAAGTAATGTTATGTGAGGTCAGAATAACCAGGGAGGAAGTCATTAACGAGACAAACTAAAGGAAACCAAGTCGCCCGGTCCAAATGAAATTTTCCCGCGGGTTTTCAAGGAATCTAGAGACATTTTCCGGGCCACTGGCCAGAACCTTTAGGAAATCTCTTGACACTGGCGTAGTTTCGTCATTATGGAAAATGGCCAATGTTGTGTAGATTTATAAGAAAGGTAATAAATCAATAATGTCAAATTACTGCCCAATTAGCTCTATGCCAGTCGTAGGAAAATTATAAGAATCTATTATAGCAAAAAATATCCGCGACCATCTTGACTCTAGAATCTAGATGGTCGTGGATATTTTTTGCTATAATAGATTCTAACAATTTTCCCAGAGAAACACAAGCTCATCCATATCTCCCACCACGGGTTCATTAACAATTTTTTTGACATTTTACAAAAAGGTGTACGAAGCGGCAGATAGGGACGGAAATTATGATATTGTTTGTATCGATTTTAGTTAGGCATTCGCCAAAGACTCCAAAGACTCCTTACTAAAATAAAGGCCCACGGGACAGAGGGTAAAGTCGAGGCCTGGCTTAGAGACAGGACGCAGGGGGTTCAGGTTAATGATGATAAATCGGGTTAGGGTTGAGTTACTTGTGGAGTCCAACAGGGATCAGTTTTGTACCCATTGCTGTTTGCCATGTACAATAACGATCTATCTTTACTACGGATTAACCAGCGACTTAAGCAAGTTTGCTGATGACACAAATATAGGAAGACTTTTCAATTCAGACAACGATGCTGAGATACTCCAAGAGTAACTAAATGTCCTGTATGGGTGGGGCGAAAAATGGATGATGCAGTTCACTATTGACAAATGCAACGTCCCTCGTTTGAGAAGAAATAACCCCCAAAGTAAATACACATTAAATAACTCCAGCTGCGAGAGGGATTTGGGTAAGCGTGTGAGCTCTGATCTTCGACTCAGAAGTCAATGTATTATAGCTAGAAACAGCGCAAATAGAGTCTTGGGTTTAATTTCGAGAAGAGCAGACAACCGGAGCTCAGAAGTTACCCCCAATCTGTATATGGCTCTGGTTAGGCATCACCTGGACCATGCTGTCCAGTTTTGGCGCCCCTATTACAGGAAGAATATATATTCCCTTTAAACAATACAGAGGAGAATGACTAAAATGATCCAGGGACTTAGGAACTTCCCGTACAGACTAAAACTACTTAATTTGCACTCCTCGGAAAGGGGTAGACTGCGTGAGGATTTGGTTGAGTTGTTTAAATGGATTCATGGGATTAACAAGAGCGATTTAAATGAAGTGCTTACATTAAAAACTGATGTGAGAACACACATTAACGGGTATAAATAAGCTGGATGTATCTAAGATCAGAAAAGAAAACGAAAAAAAAAAACGAAGTGCTGGACGAGTGGAACAAACTGAGTCGGTACGTAGTTGAGGCAAACAACTGAAACCTTTAAACGAAAATTAGATGCATTTAATGGACGGAAAGGGAATTTGGTGAGCAACCCATCTTCAGGAGCCGCCTTATATCCTTGTGAGCACAGATATATATTAGCTTCGCTAGATTGGATATCACGTGACCGCGGGCGAGATTCACAGGCGCCATTTTGAAAGGTTGCGCCAGTCAATCAGCTGTATGGGGAAAGCGTGGGGAAAACGCGGAAAGAAGAAACAAAAGGCACCCAGTGCTTTGTAATTAACTGCAAGAACTACAAAAATAAAGTTACGAAGAGTAGAGGAATCTCATTTCATAAGTAAGTCAATTTTGGTCACAGTTTTATATGATAATACCCGAAAATCGAGTGTAAAACAGAGAACACTCCCACTCCCAGCCCTTTGTTCAGAGAGTTTGTGGAATGTTGATCTCTCTCTGATAGGGTGAAGTAGGTGGATAATAAGATTTGCTGTTATATTCTTTCTGCTGTGAGTACTTAATAACCACTCTGGAATGCATATAATGGTCTTGTAGGACCAATGTAATACTAAAAATCGATACGGAAATGTGTTTGGATACGATAGGTTAAGACAGGTTAGACTAGGTTAGATCAGGTTAGGTTAGGATTGGTTAGTTTAGGTTAGGATAGACTGGTTTAGGTAAGAATTGGATAGTTTAGGATATATTAGGATTGGTTATGTTAGGGTAGATTTGGTTAGATTGGTAGACCTAATGGTCAGCCACTGGAGGAGGTTTTATAAGTGGGAACTTTTCTGTAGTTTTAGCAAATTACCAAATAAATGTTCAACTTTCTGGTGCGACTGCAGTATCTTGTATTACGAGATGTTGACCCTGATGTCCTGTGTTTGCACTCGCATGTTATGGATACAGCACAAGGAATAGACAACCACAGTTATGACTTGGTCCGTTTGCTGGTCAAGATCTACTTCAATGTGAGGTACTATCATGTGGCTAGGCTACACACACAAAAGTTCCAGGCCAGGAGTGTGCGACAGAAACTAAACAAGTTGGTGTTGTTTAAGGGACAGTAAAATGTGTGAGGGCAAGTCAAGCAATGGGAATGAATATTATATTATTTTATACCTGCCTAAATTTTTGGTGACCACCTCTTTTTTATGTAGCCTAAAATAAAGTATACAATTACAAAACAGTCGTTGTCTTTGAAAGCCTACACATACAGTAGGCCTACAGTCTATCCTCATAATATAATTAAAAAAAAATCAAATTGAGCAAAATAGAAAAAATGAGCCATTCACAAGAGTTTCTTTGGAACTCCTTGCCCTGGCCTTCATATTCACACCCTGCATATGTGCATATGTCCAAATGATAGTTGTCATTTGTTAGATATCCAGATAGAACTCTCTTTCCTGATTGTGTCGGTTTTTACATTTTTGAAATCGGACCAGAATTAAGGTTTTGGGAGCTGTTTTTAGTGCGCTCCTTACCATGTTTGCATGTTAATATTTTGGTGGTGCAATCTTTCAAAATGGCGCCAAGCCCGCTCGCGGCGCGCAATGTAAACAAAATAGGCGTGTCCAATCTAGGTAATACAGATCTGTGCTTGTGAGGGGCCGTGACCTCATTGTATTCTTTTAGCCTACTACCACTACTACTACTACTACTACTACTACTACCACTACTACTACTCATAATAATAATAGTAATAATAATAATAATAATAATAATAATAATAATAATAATAATAATAATAATAATAATAATAACGGTAAAGATTCTTTTTAGAACCGTGCCAGTATCTCATGATCTACCTTATGAAACATCACTATCTCTTCATATATCTTTTCTACAAACCTTTAACAGTTATGGAAACGCTTTGAAAATCCAATTTAAGGACTTTTTTTTTACTCTTGAAAATAGAGAATAATATTTACGAAAGCGCGTCGCCTTATCTGGCGGCGGCCGCGGTGACGCTGCAGCCGCCGCAGATGCAAAATAGCTCGCAGAAGGTTTAGGGTCGGGGAGCATATTTAAACTACTCCAACCGAACTTTACGACCTGCTAACGGGGGGGTTGCTCCCCCCTCGACCCCCCCCTTCTAACTAGGGGGGCTACGCCCCCACTGGACCCCCCCTCACATATATATGTGACTTATTTCAGCAAGGAGGTATTTCTCGCAACACCGGCTGCACCGTCGCCAGAGGAGGCGACGCGCTTCCGTAAACATTATTCCCTATTTTCAGGAGTAAGAAAAAAGTCCTTGCATTGTATTTTCAAAACGTTTCCATGACTGTTGAAGGTTTGTAGAAAAGATATATAAAGAGATAATGATATTTCATAAGGTAGGTATTGAGATACTGGCACGGACCTAAAACGAATCTTTACCCTAATAACAACAACAATAATAATGCAACTAGGACGACAACGACGACTGATACCGAGTGACACACTATCACCACCACCACCGCCACCTCGACCAACACCACTGCCATGCCCAGACAAGACCAATCCTCCTACCAGATCGTGCTTGCGGTCATGTGTGTGGGAGTGTTGTCAGCTTTAGCCAGCCTGGGCGACACAGCCGACACAGCCTCCCTCACCACGCGTCCCGAGGATCCACTACAGCCGGTCTGGAACAGCCTGGACGCCATCCCTGCTCAGGTACTAAGGTCCATAGTCATAAACGTATCGGGCTCCCATTGGGGACATTTTCCAAGGCCACAGAGAAGGTTAACCGGATTTTCATGGGTGATATTTCCTTTCGTGGCTCAGAAGTCGTGGAAAACTATCATTAGGGTCACAAAACAGCCCATGGAAATCCCAGATACTTCTACGAGAGGTTTTTCAAACAGGCAAACTAAGGTGACGAGATGTTTAAGAATACGATCTTAAATGGTGTCCGTTCCAATCACTCTGATAAATATTATCATCAGTCACCATATGACCATTTGGGAAAAGATTCATCCCATCGTTTTGGAGGCTGTTTGACACGTTTTGTCTACCTTTTGTTTACATGAAATCATTCCCTTATATATCACCATCATGTTATGACTATTTAATGAGCATCAAAAGTTAGTGATGCAGCTCCTCCTTCAACATTCCTCGAGAAACGTGTTAGTAAAATGCGTACCTAAGATCTTGCCGTGTGGCTAGCTTTGTTTTTGACACAGACATGGGAACGGGGTGCATTACTGATGGACGGATGCTGTAGCCCGTGTAATCGAGGCATGTTTTCTTTTTTTTCTTTTTTTTTAGGTGCTGCCTATAGCGCCGGCATGTTAACTTGAGGGACCTCTTGGACAACTTCTCTCATTTATCCCTCCACCCTCAGGTTCTGGCCGGCTTCAAGGGACAGATCGAAATCTTGAGTCGTAGTTCTGAAGCTTCACTGCTAACGGTTCGTACCCACCTCTCTACGCTGGAGGCCAACTTGAAGAAAAAAATTGAGACTCTTGGTGAAGACACGGGTGACTTGGTGACCGACAGGCTAGTTAACGCCGAGGCTTTGATTCTCGAGGACATCAATAAACTAGCTGCGACCCTGACCTCATTGACCCAAAAGTGTGACCTCTGTGCGGTGGCCGTACAGTCACACCAAGAAACTCAAGAATCAACCAGGTGCTCCGATGAAGCTGCATCGGCCATGGCGAGGATGGAGGCGACTGTGGCGAGAGTCGAGGCGGCGGCGATAAAAATGGACAGAACAGCGGAGAGGGTGGATGAAACAGCAGTGAAAGTGGATGAGGTGGCGAGGAAGGTGGACGGAATAGCAACAAGGATGGAGGAGGTGGAAGCAAGGATCAATGATGGAAAAGCGAGGGTGGAGGCGGTGGCGGCGAGGGTGGAAGAGGTGGAAGCAAGGATCAGTGATGGGACAGCGAAGGTGGAGGAGGTGGCGGCGAGGGTAGAAGAGGTGGCAGCAAGGGTGGAGAAGGCTACATTGTATGTGGAAGAGGCGGCAAGCAAGGCACAGCAGTCTGCTATCGGCATCACAGGCGTCACCACACCAGTAAGTACACGAGTGATAATTGCTGTAATTTTCTTATGAACACAGAAAGGTCCTCCTCCTCTTCCTCCTCCTCCTCCATTTCCTCCTCTTCCACTTCCTCTTGTATTCATACCATTGCTGGATAGGTAGACTTACAAGGCGTAAACCCGTACTGTTCAGGTCTCTTGTTTTAGGAGGTGGCTCCGAATTCCCATGAGCAATTGAGGGCACACTGGGCAGTGTAATACTGCGGTTGTTGTTGCAGTCCTGACGATCATCTTTACCTTTCCATACTGGAACGACCAGCACCCTCTTTCAGCAAGGAGTATTACCAGATTGCCATACAATAGTCAAGTTCGCATGCAACCCATGGCCCATGACCTCACCTCCAGCTTAAAGTAGCTCCTCACTGATGTTACAAATATCAGCTGCCTTTCCACCTCTCAACTTTACCACAGCCTCTCTGACCTCGTCAAGGTTGGGCTTTCTTTAAATGGTGGCTCAACATCCGCTATTTGTAGCCAAGCAGTTAGGAGCTGCTTGCTCTGGGGATTCGCCGTGTACAATTGCCCAACGAGCTATCTGCCCATCCATGTCAGACGCAGGAATACCATCTTCCTTTTTAACTTTTTGCCAATAGCGCCGGTAGGCTTTCTCGGTTGGGCCAGCCTGTTATGGCGCAGGCATGTGTTTAAAGTGGCGCCATTTTGCTTGACTCATACTGCTACCCGGAGCTCGTCTTTGACCCTCCTTTTAGAAAAAATCTAGAGCCTGGGTTGATATAGTCTTCAGGACAGTATGTGGGAAGTCTAAGTCACTCAGCAGTGACTGAAAACTTGCCAGTATGTTTGTAACGGCGGGAGGGGCGCGACCCTGTGTCCTCCTGGAAGCCGCGCCCGCACGCTAACCATTCAGCCACCGCCTGCTGTTCAGATTGGGCTAAACTAAGAGTGAGGCTCAAATAGAAGCTTCTTTAGGGTTCGGTAGGCAGCTCGGAGGTCATTTGCGTTGAAATGGCCTTCAATGTCTTCAGCGAGACTCTTGTCAACCCCACTTATTTTTGTCCCGATTCTCAACAAGTCTGGCAATACGACTCTCCTCGATATGCTCCAGAGTCTAGCGTCTCCCCCAAACCAAAACTACTCCACGGTCTCGGGCGTTCTTCTTTGCATTGCTTTGCAGCTTGAGGAGTTTCAAGTTTGAAGTTATCCCACAAATCTACGGTGCCCTCAAGGGTGCCGAGCACAGTGAACCGATTTGAGACTCTCATTGTATATTCATGGACGCATGCCAAATCTTCCAGTCACTAGAGTTAAAAAACGGCATGATTTTACCTCGAAATTCCTCTTGATTTGATATTTAGCTTGAGTGTTGCAGCAACAAGTTTATGATTAGCTGCAAAGAGTTCCGCACTTCGGGAAACCCTGCAGTTCTGAAGGATCTTCCCAAAAATGCTTATACAAGGATGTGATCAACATCCTAAGCTACCCCTACATTCCTCTGCAAAGTCTACCGGTTCAGGTCTGTTCTCTGAATCATGAACCTGCAATTCTAAGCATTCTAAATCTTGCCAAATTCAGGAGAGAGCTGTTGGTGTTTCTGGTACCAGAACCATGGGGTACAACTCATGATCATAATCAACTCTGTCAGTGTCAGTGATATCATTCAAGTCGCCCAAAACAATAAGTGTACCCCGAAGGTTTCACTGGTTGTATATGGAGTTGAGTTTGGCATAGAAGACCATCTTCTCTTCAATTTCACTCATCTGAGTAGGAGCATACACAGTAACGAGACATGTAGCCCAAGGTGTGCTTCAGCCTCACTTCCATTATACGCCCATCAACATGAGTAACCTCAATCACAAATAGCTGCAGTTGATTGAAGATGTATATACTTAAACGTAAACCATTACTTATGCCGAACCAAAAGTAGGTGTATCTCCCCCCACCCCCACCCCCATGCCTACCGACCTCGACACTATGAGGCTTCCACTTCTCAAAGAGTTTTACTATATCCACCTCCAGTTTATACCACATTTGTTAGATAAGCCAGTCGGTGATCCTCCGAGAGGTTCAGGACCTTCCAGGAACCAACCCATAAGAGTTCCCCGAAGGTTAATGCAGGGTCTGGTTCTGCGGGCGGACGCCGCACCTGTACCACTCCGGCCACCTCAAAACAAAAAAGTGGACTAGGCGGCCCTTCCTTTTTCGTGATGCCCTCGTCGGCTTTGCCCACCACGCGTCACAAGCGGCAGGCTCACCCGATGGGGATAACCGCGGGAGCTCGCTGAGCGGTCGGTTACCCCAGCAAAACTGGAATGAGGTTAGCATGCCTAGCTACGAATCCGCGGGCCCGGGTTCGAATCCCGACCCGGGCAGTCAGCGTGCAGCTCACCCAGCTGCTCATCCTCCCTCTCGGGCTGGTCGATAAATGGATACCTGGGGAAGGTAAACTGTTGTATCTCGGATGTCACACTGGCCCTGTGTCGCGGGGTGATGAGCTTTTCCCACAACAGGCTCAAGAGCCAATACGAAGGAGATGAGCACCGCGGCCATGCGCAGCTATAGCGTATGCCCCAACTTTACCTACCACGACCCCGACCTCCACTTCTTATTATGAATCGGGATTAGATTCAGAGTGGAGTTACTTCAGGGTGGGGTTAGAGGCTCCACCCGAAGTAACCAAAGTCAGGGGTCATTGTGACAGCTAGCCGTGGACAGGGTCACAGGACCCATGAGAGGATAGGTCCACAGAGAAACACTAATAAAAAGAGAAGTGAATATGGTCAGGGAGGATGAGGCTGCTGCATTCTTCATCATATTAGAGCTATATGACTATATGTATCTGCATATAAATGTTTGATGCGTGAGGACAAAAATAGTTATCCATTTTTACAACCACCTTCCCCTAGAATTGATTATCAGCAACAATACAACCTTCTGATAAAACTTTATAAACCAACACATCAGTTTTGGGGGCAAACCATTCTGCAGTGAAGTCCCTTGGGCCGAATAAATGAAGTGTCTGAAATTTTTTTTCTACATTAGCCTTGGTGTTTGAACAATAACCTTTATGAAGATGTATCTATTATTCCTACAATTATTATTCTTACAACTGATATTTATATTACTACCACTACTACTACTACTACAAACACTAACGCATACCTTTCTTTCCTATCCTCTATTACTCCTTACAGACCAACACGACCAGTCCCCGCTACTATCCACTAGACTGTGCAGACATACACTGGCGTCAGCCCGATGCCCCGAGCAAAGTGTATCTCACCTACCCAACACTCGAACCACAGGTGTGTTGTTTAGAGAGAGAGAGAGAGAGAGAGAGAGAGAGAGAGAGAGAGAGAGAGAGAGAGAGAGAGAGAGAGAGAGAGAGAGAGAGAGTTGAACAGAGAAGAGGGAGGGGCTATATTGCCACGCTAAGATAATCAAGGAAAATACCTGAAGACGGATTTGAATTTCAGATGTTCCCCTTCTTATAGCTTCCTCTTCAATTCCATTCATTTTTTATACCTGTTCGATTCACCTACCCTACCCCCCACCCCCTTCTCCAAATTATACCTCCTTGCTTGACAAAGCCTGATTTCTCGCCTGGTGGCCTAAAAGGCTCCCGTCAGTGCCTTCTGTGACATGGGTCTGAGCGAGGCCAAGGAGACAGGCGGGTGGACTGTGGTGCTAAGGCGACAAAACACTTCCTGGGGACTAGAAAACTTCAACAGGTAAGTGACAGCTGTGGTGGTGGTGGTCGTAGTACAGTAAAACCCCTAGTAATCGGCAACCGCGGGGATTCAGAAGTGCCGGATAAGCGGGAATTCCGGATACTTGGGGTGTATTCCCAAAGTTTCCCATGAAATTTAATTGATCTGAACATGTTTACACAGCTACTATACACTCAAGAGATGTATCTCCTGACCATAAGTATGTATGCACTTACCGGACGCTGCTGTACCCTTTAGCCACGCAACGTTGCGCAACGATACCAGTAGCTCAGTAACACCAGTGGAAATGTCTTTGTAATGTCAACGACAATGGACCCAAAACAGCGGTTTGTTAGCCAAACTCCCGAATTGAAGATCACCCCCAACCGCGGCCGGGCGGGAAGACACACGCAAACGCCGCGTCGCAGCTAATGAGTGGGGTCAGTGTCACCTCTGTTGTAACTGTATGCTGGCAGCATACAGTTACAACAGAGGTGACACTGACCACACTCATTAGCTGCGACGGTTCTTTTGTTTGTGTCTTCCCGCCCGGCAGCGCTTGGGGTTGATCTTGGTTCGGGAGTTTGGCTAACACCGCCGTAAGCCATACCACTCCCGCAGGTGGGTTGGTGAGTCCAACGGAACAGTGGATCAGTTGAGCAAGAGATGTGGCCCACAAACAACTCCGTCATTATTCCCTCAGCTCTCCTTGGAGGTGACACTTTATGGGAAACAGCATTTACAGCTGAACGAAACATTCTTAGAAAGTACGAAGAAGTAGCAGAGGTGACACTGGCCACACTCATTAACTACGACGATCGACTGTCTTGTTTACCCTGTCCAGCTAACAGTACCCCATCCGCCTCCGGTGCTCGGTCTTGGTCTCGGCTTGGGTGCCAGGCCAACGCCACCATATTGGCAAACCTTGTCAGTGCCGCCAGCGCCGCTATCACAAAGGCAACCCCACGCCCGCTCCTGGACCACCGGCAACGCTGCACAACGTTTCGTGGCTA
This sequence comes from Eriocheir sinensis, assembly GCF_024679095.1. Lineage (NCBI taxonomy): Eukaryota > Metazoa > Arthropoda > Malacostraca > Decapoda > Varunidae > Eriocheir > Eriocheir sinensis. Next base: position 9,058,429 of record NC_066530.1, read on the forward strand.
ATGACTCAATTGTACGCAGGACAGCTTACTCTAGATGAGGTGGAAGCGGGTATTTCAAATCCTACGCCGGTGTAGTATTTGATATGCACTCCCCCAGATATTACACTCCCCAGTCGTTATTATACGTATAATCTGAACTCCACAAGTCATTATTATACATTTAATTTCCACTCCCTTTAAATTATTCACACTCCCCCAGTCAATATCATGCGTATATTTACCTAACCTAAGTAAACCAAACCTAACCTGACCTAACCTAACCTAACCGAAACGAAACGAAACGTTATCAAATTCGAAATGAGGTCAAGACTGGGAAGCACATAGTGACGGTTTTGATCTCTGAAAAAACTATTTTTGGGAATCCGGAGTGACTAGTGCACGATGATTGATTGATTGATAGTTTATTGTTGCAGGTAAACAACAAGGGAGAAGGGAAGAACATGCCATCCCAACCCCCAGGCAGGACAGAGTGTGATTATACAACTATTAATACATGTGTAGGTAGCACCATGAAATTAAAAAGATACAATGGTAGGAAGGAAAGCACAACAAGGGAGGGGGCAGTACCTCCCCCTGGACAATAAGACAATAAAATGTGGGGACGGAGAACATTGCCCAAGCACTAGATGGGAATGAATACAGAGATAGAGTAAATACTAGTCCTTAAAGTAAAATACTGCAGAGATCACAGCCTTGTATAGCACGGCAGTAGTTCAGGCTGCCACACACGGCATCACCACCTTGGTGCAAACTGAGGGTGTTCTTTGAGGATAGCAGGGAGGACATCATGGTTCAGGAGCCAACAAATTGTCTGGGGCAGGTCAAGGCAGGCCCGTGGCTTAAACTTAGCAATGAGAGGGCATTCCATGACATAGTGATGCAGTGTGTGGCCCCTCGGCCTGGCACAGAGCGTGCAGCAGACACCAGGGGAGTTACTAACCTCCCAGTAGTACCTATAGCCTAGCCTAAGGCGCATTGCTACCACATCCTGAGGGGTACTGTGTCGCCCATAGGGGTAAACACAGCGCTGGGAGACGCTAACATAGTGGAGGCTGCTGGCGCTGCCATTGTCACAGCAGTGTCTGAGTTGGGTAGCAATGCTATCACGTGAATAATGCCTAAGTCTATTCTTAACATAGCTAAGCGTATAGTCAGTGCCAGGGTCCACTGTGTCATCCTGAAGGGCTCGTCGAGCAAGGCAGTCTGCCTTCTCATTGAGCTGGATGCCCACATGAGAGGGCACCCAGGTGAAGTGGACCGTGGCACCTGCGGCCTCAAGGGCACGGACGGCAGTCAGGCACTTAGCTACAAGATCACAGTCGGCAGGGGAGGAGGACACAAGTTCATGCAATGCAGCCTGGCTATCGACAAACAAGTAGACATTTTCGTGCAAAGCTGCTACAGTGTGGAGAGCCTCAAGGATGGCATACAGCTCAGCCCGGGTCGAGGACAGGTACCCCGGCAGCCGCCTGGTAACCTCAATGTCAGTGCACTGGGTGGGGGAAGCGTAATCCCGGATAAACACGCCACAGCCCGACCTGCTGCCATCTACGGAGCCATCACAGTACACATGGACAGCCCGAACACGGGGGTACTTGGACAGTTTGACCATGAAGTGATCCTGGAGGACATGGGGAAGCCAATCACGTTTAGGGAAAGGTAGTTGTTCAACGTCTACACTGACACGATAGGGAGGCCAGGCAGGATGGGCCGGGGACTCAACTAGGCCTAAGCACGCTTCTAACACACCCGTCTCTGCTAACATGAGATAAATTTTCCTAAGGTAGGAGGTAACAGGAGCCCTGGAGTCATGGTGCAGAGTTACCAGTGCCTGGTGAAGGGGCACTGCACCAACACGAAGCAGGCGGCTGACGGTGCGACAAGTAATTTCCCAGATTCTGTCCACAACACGAGGCAGATTCAGTTCTGCCCTCATGACCTCAAGTTTTGCAGTTCTGGGGCACCCCAGAATGAGGCACATGGCCTCATTTTGAATAAGTTCCAAGGGGTGAAGTTGTGCCGCACTAAACTGTACCAAAACAGGGGCAGCATAATCAATGAGGGACCTGACGACAGAAAGGTAAAACATCCTGAGGACAGGGATGCCGACTCCAAGTCCCCTGTTAGCCAAAACCTTAAGTGAAGCTAACCTAGGAAGGCAGATGTCCTGAACATGAGTGACGCTCTGCACAGATTTCTGGAAGCTGACAGGGGCGCCTAATAGCATCTTCCATTTAGCGTAACCCGTTTCTGGGTCGTGATCTGTAGAGTCCCTCATAGAGTCCCGACAACCTAAGATTTGGACGCCATTATTGGCCCTGTGTTTTCACCGCGCTTTTCAAACACTAGCACACGGTCTCGCGGCGAAGACAGGGCCAATAATGGCGTCCAAATCTTAGGCTGTCGGGACTCTATCTATCAAGGGACTCTACAGATCATGACCCAGAAACGGGTTACGCTAAATGGAAAAGGCTATAAGTACTTGTATGTAGGAACTCTAGCTAAAGGAGTTCCATTAACGCTGGGCAGGTGAGAAACTCTCCTCCCACTGGCTTGAAATTTCGTCTTAGTTTCATTGATGACAAGGCCCATTTGTTCACACAGCGCTGACAGCTGCTCCAAAGCTAAACTGAGAAGAGCAGGACTGCTGCATTGCACAAGGATGTCATCTGCATAGATAATGACCTGAGTATTGCCCGGAAAGGGCCACCGAGCAATTTTGTCCATTAAAATGTTGAAAAGCATGGGGCTGAGGACACCCCCTTGCGGTGTGCCCAGCTCAAACACTTCCTCCGTGGAGGTAGCACCCTGGAAGACCACTTGCGCCCTCCTACCATACAAATAGTCCCTGATCCAGCTTAAGAGTCTTCCACGGACACCCTGCAGAGTGAGTTCCTCCATTATGACATCCTTGTTGGCCCTATCAAAGGCCCCTTTTAAGTCCACAAAAGCGCGACAATTCACGTCTGGATTACTAAGGCACTTAAGAAAACAGTCACTTGTGGAACGGCCCTTCATAAACCCATGTAAGTTTGGGGAGAGCCGGTCACCCAGCTTATAGAGAAGTCTGTTCAAGATCACCCGCTCTAACAGTTTACACACACAGCTCGTCAGGGAGATAGGGCGAAAGGTGCCATCACCCTTGGGGATGGGGACGATCAATGCAGCTTTCCACGGAGGGGGGAGGCAACCTGCGGCAAACGACATGTTGAACAGGTCAAGCAGGGGGTTGTCACCTTGCACAACGAGTAAGGCATTAAGAATGTCGTAAGTCAACCCGTCGTGGCCCGGGGCTGTCGACTTGCCATGTTTGACGGCAAGAAGGAGTTCATCGTGGGTAATGGGGACACATGTGTCATCCAGAAGTGTGACGTGGTGCTGAACGAGGGCCATCCGCCGCTCCCTGTGGCGGGCAAGTTCGGCCTGGTGTTGTGCAGGGAGACCACCAAGGGAGGAGGCCCTCTGCCACTGGCGCATCAGGTCCTGGGCCCGGCCCGCAGGGTCAGGGTCACTCACCAGCCGTTTGGTCCTCCCTCTCACCCTGTTGACATGGTGCCAAACTTCCCGCAGGGAGCGGGTCTTGCGCACGCTGGCAAGGAAGGCGACCCAGTGTCGTGACCGGGCCTCTTGTCTGAGTTCAGTGAGGTGGCGCGCCACAGCGACCATGGCATCGCGGGCAGCCCGATCGGCGGGGTCCTGCTGCCAGCGCCGCTGGTACGAGGCAAGGGTCCGCTGACAGTTGGAGACAGCCGGGTCCGAGGCGTAGGTCTGCAGGCGGCGCTTGGCGGGCCTTGGAGGGGCCCTGCCAGCTGCAACAAAACTCTCGACGGTGTCCAGCAGGCCGTGGTACAGCGAGGCGGCGTCGGTAAAGGATCCCTTCACAGTATGGTACCACGCCCCGACTTCGGCAACGAGGCGCGGCATCCGGGCAGCAGGGACAGCCAACCGCTTCCGGGACACAGCAGGGGCAGGCTGGATCGGGATGGTCGTCTCCAGGGCAAAGTGGTCACTCAGCAAACACCTGGAAATAAGGGTCTGGGCAGTAAAAGCTGGCATGTTAAAAAGAGTGACATAGTCTAACCTGCCCCCCTGAACATGTGTGGGCACATTATCCCCCGTGAAGACAGCCGTCTCGGAGGCATCAAGGAAGGCCTTCCAGCGGACACCATTGACATTATTGGTGCGGTGACTACCAAGATCTCGGTGGCGAGAGTTAAGATCCCCCACAAGAACAGTTGGCTCCTAATGAACATAATCAGGAAAGTTAGCAAGATTTAAAGCCCCCGCATGAACATACGTGTTAACAAAAAATAGGGTTTCACCCATATGGAGTAAAGAAACAGTAATATATTCAATGCCCTCATTAATACCCATGTCCTCAAAAACTATCGCCGTCCCCTGTCTGACATACGTAGCCATCCCCCGGGTACTGCCTGCTGCGCCATCTAAGACATATAAATCATACCCCCTCAGGTCCGACACCCGTGGCCCAACCTCCTGAAGGGCAACGATATCTGGCCTATGAGTGATGACATAGGAGTGAAGGTCAGTGAAGCGGACATGTAGCCCGTTGACATTCCAAGTTAAGAGGCGGACACACTCACTGGTCAGGATGGGGTGATTGCCGGTCAAGGAGTGGGGTGATCCGATGATGGAGCTCAGCCACCTGCTGAGTCAGGGAAGCAAACTGCGCCAGCAGCACCTGGAGTGTGGCCTCCCACTGCAGTGGAGGATCAGCAGGTGAAGGTGAAGGACCCGTCTGGCCATGGCGAGGTTCGGCCGTTCCCTCGGCAGCTGCAGTCACCACAGCCGGTGGGGTTGCAGGGGTGTTCTGCATCTGGCCCGCAGGGGGAACCACACTGTCCCCACTATCGGCGTCCATGGCCTCACCAGCAGACGGCAGGGCAGGGCACGGGGCCGGGGCTGAAGCTGGAGCAGGGGCCGGGATGGAGGAGGGCTCACGCACAGGCGGGGGCGTGGAGACTCGCTGCTCCAAGGCCGCCACCCTGGAGATCGTTGCAGCCAGCGTCTCCTGCAGCTGGGTGACTGCAGCGAGGATCTGATGGAGGACTGGGGTCGACCCATCGACAGCGGGGGGACTGGCAGCCGGCACAGGGGGGACGGTAGGCTGTGGCTGGGGTGCCGGAGCAGGAGCCTGGCGAGGCACAGGGGTGGCAGTGGGTGATGCTGGGGCAGCAGGGGCGGACGAGCCCGGCAGGGGCGGAAACTCGGACGTTGTGGGAGCCCCCCGGGCCCAGGCCGAAGACTGAGGGAGAGGAGCAGGGCGGAACAAAAGCCTAGGGCGGCCTTGCTGAGGGTGGTGGTCAGGCGCCGCGACCCGAGATGATTTAGGCTTCATCGGGCAGGAGGGGTAGTGGGCGTTATGCTCACCACCACAGTTGCAGCACTTACGGGGGACGGGTGTGCCCGCCTGGATCTTCTGGAGGCATAGAGCTGATTTGTGCGTGCCCGCACAATACCGGCACCGAGGGGCCGATCTGCAGCGCCACTCCTGATGGCCCCACCGGCAACAGTGGCGACAGATGTCGGGCTCCGCCGTGTAGGGCTCCACAGCCTTACGACCCACCCCGAGGAGGTGCACCTCTGTCGGGACGTGGCCAACCACCGCTCCAAGAAGCTGCGGGCGAGGGGCCGTGCCCGCATTCCTGCGCTTTAACCACAGAAAGTTGTCTGGGGTCTCAATGAGGTTGGCATTCATGTAGAGCGGCACATTGTGGATGATGACAGTGCGCTGCCGCTCCGCTGCATTTTCGACCAAAACTACGTCGAGGAACCCCTCAGTGAGGAGTCGCTTGTAGAAGGCGACGTCGTCCCTGACCGTGAGATAGGGTCGGAGCCTACCCTCCTTGAAGAGCGGCTCCAACTCACCGTGCTGCTTCAGTAGAGATGCAAACCACGTGTATTGCTGGGCTGGTGTCAGCCCGGCCTCGGAGGGGAAGTCTAGGCGGCGGCGGGTGGGTTGGCGCGGGGCAACAGAGGGCGCGGCTGGGTGCGTGTCCTCCAGGGGCACCTCACCGTCGACCAGGACAGTCTCAGAGCTACCAGACTGCACACCCTCCATGGGTGCGGTGGCAGCTTTAACAGGAGAGGCAGTGGGGGAGAGGCAGCCAGGATTATCCGGCAGGCCGCTTGCTAGCGCTGGCCACGTGGTCCTCCGAACAAAGGCGAGGGTCAAGTTCGGCAGAGTCGGCCATCTCTTCAGTCTCCTCAGACCACAGGCGCCGTTCCTCAGGGGCAGGACACTGCCCGGAAGCCGCCGAGTAGGAATGTTCGTCAGCCATGTCCTCTAGACACCGTTTATTCCGTGGAAGGCAGGGCATCCACGGACGGAGCACAGGACAACGCACGTCTACACAGCACGGCCGTGTAGACGAGACTGGTGCACGATAGGGGTGGGCAGGTACCGGTACCAGTACCGGTACTAACGGTACCAGCTAAACGGTACGGTACTGGTACCAGATTGCTCGGTACCGGTACCAGTTGGTCGGATTTATTTATTGGATTTATTGATAATTCTTCATGTCCGATTTTTTTTTTAGGTTGCTAATAAATATTGTTATTGTTATTAGACTATGATCGAGTACATCCATAATAACTATACATGCTATTTTTTTATCGAAAAAATAAATATTCACTTCATTCAGAGAGAGAGATAGAGATCACCACTTAGTAAGTGGATATCTCGGTGATATGGGTAGTGGGTACTCGATCATAGTCTAATAACAATAACAACATATATTAGCGTTTTCTAAAGACTCGTGGGACTCACTAACTTTTAACCCAAGACTTCGTTTTCTTTTTACTTGCCACTGTTAAATTCGTATGACTCGTTAACTTTAGAGAGAGAGAGAGAGAGAGAGAGAGAGAGAGAGAGAGAGAGAGAGAGAGAGAGAGAGAGAGAGAGAGAGAGAGAGAGAGAGATCATATTTATCCAATAAAGCATTAACGAAAAAAAGTTTGAATCCCTTGGCGAGAGTTTCTGGCTATAAAGAATTGCATGATGAATTATATAAGATGATTAAATATTGGAGGTGTAGCAGGCGAGAGAGAGAGAGAGAGAGAGAGAGAGAGAGAGAGAGAGAGAGAGAGAGAGAGAGAGAGAGAGAGAGAGAGAGAGAGATCACCACTTAGTGAGTGGATATCTCGGTGATATGGGTAGTGGGTACTCGATCATAGTCTAATAACAATAACAATATTTATTAGCAACCTAAAAAAAGAAGAATCGGACATGAAAATTATCCAGTAACTCCAATAAATAAATAAAATAATGGAAACGGGAGCTGTGATGGAAACGGAAAGCAGGACAAAATGGTGGGAACTTGGGGAGACGGTCAGCGGGGCAGTGACTCAGCGTCTACACACAGGGCTCATACCACATGGAGGCGGGCGAGCACCGAGCGTCACTAAGATCCTAACGGCAATGCGCAGTGCCGAGTGATCATTAAGCTTCCCGGAACCCAAGTGATCATGATGCTTCGCGGTACCAGTACCGATAGCAGTTATCGATACCAGTACCGGCGAGTGATCATTAAGCTTCCCGGAACCCAAGTGATCATGATGCTTCGCGGTACCAGTACCGATAGCAGTTATCGATACCAGTACCGGTACCTGGTATCGATAACTGCTATCGGTACTGGTACCGCGAAGCATCATGATCATGATCGCGGTACCAGTACCGATAGCAGTTATCGATACCCTGGTATCGATAACTGCTATCGGTACCGCGAAGCATCATGATCACAGGTTCCGGAAGCTAATGATCAGGTGCTCGCCCGCCTCCATGCGGTATGGGCCCTGTGTGTAGACGCTGAGTCACTGCCCCGCTGACCGTCTCCCCAAGTTCCCACCATTTTGTCCTGCTTTCCGTTTCCATCACAGCTCCCGTTTCCATTATTTGATTTATTTATTGGAGTTACGTACTGGATAATTCTTCATGTCCGATTCTTTTTCTTTTTTAGGTTGCTAATAAATATTTTTATTGTTATTAGACTATGATCGAGTACATCCATAATAAATATACATGCTATTTTTTTTTCGAAAAAATAAATATTCACTTCATTCAGAGAGAGAGAGAGAGAGAGAGAGAGAGAGAGAGAGAGAGAGAGAGAGAGAGAGAGAGAGAGAGAGAGAGAGATTTACATAGATTTACATAGAAAATTAGACCACACAGACACCATGGTACAGACTAGGTGATCTGTCCTTAAACCTAAGTGATTTTACATTAATCAGAAGGCTCCTAAACGTTGCATTTCTACTCTAGTTGATATTAAGTTGAAGGAAGAGAGAGGGTTTTCTTTACAGGAAATTTGTTTGGGAATTTCATCAGAAGTCATTAAGAAAAAAAAAATCCTTTGGGTACCGGTACCGGTACCGGTACTAACGGTACTTGAGTTTTCGGTACCGGTACTACCGGTACTCAAATTAACGGTACTTGCCCATCCCTAGTGCACGATGGTTATAATGTGAGAGGATACTCGCTCTCGCGATAATGCCTGGAGAAAAACGGCAAATATCCCAACGTCTAGACTATGATGAGTCTATAGTATCCCCAATCTATCGAGTCCATCCTGGCGGTGCCCTTTTCGGGGCTTTCCCTTTTGCGGCGATGCCAAGTGTACAAGCAGCAATTATTGTCTTATTGTTAGATTAACGTGAAATGAAACTTCATAATAGTGCACTTATATAAATTTATAATGAGGATGTATAGGGGGCTTTGAATATTGTTCTAGTGGAATGATGACAATGACTTTGTATAAATACCACAAAATGTGGTAGCTGTGTTTTGCAGTGCTGCCGTTTTTTGAGGCTGGGTCATGGGTACATTGACCGCTTTAATCCGCAGGTAAACGAGAGGTCAGTTCTCATGATAACACACACACACACACACACACACACACACACACACACACAGAGAGAGAGAGAGAGAGAGAGAGAGAGAGAGAGAGAGAGAGAGAGAGAGAGAGAGAGAGAGAGAGAGAATACTCTTCATTTGTATGGTTTGAATCATTCTTTTGTCGATTTATGTATTTATGTATATATGCATGTATCTGTGTGTGTGTGTGTGTGTGTGTGTGTGTGTGTGTGTGTGTGTGTGTGTGTGTGTGTGTGTGTGTGTGTGAGAGAGAAAAAACATGTAACAAGAAAGGAATGCATGTCTGAATGAGGAGGATGAGGAAGTAATGAGGAAAAGGGTGGGAGAAACAGAAAAATTAAAGGAGAGAGAGAGAGAGAGAGAGAGAGAGAGAGAGAGAGAGAGAGAGAGAGAGAGAGAGAGAGAGAGAGAGAGAGAGAGGTGGGGTGGGGCCGTAGGGAGAGAGAGGGAAAGGGAGAAAGGACAAAATTTCCCACTTCCGTACTAAGCCTTTAATTGCTGGTAGTAGACTTGGCATCGCCGCAAAAGGGAAAACCCCGTCTCGGGGCACCGCCAGGATGGACTCGATAGTTTGGGGATACTATAGGCTGCACTAGAAAAATAATAATATGTGAAACAGTCGAATGGAGCAATCGAGCACGGTGCTGGCAGCGCCACCTGGACACAGATAGAGAGAGGTGCCGCAAGCCCCATACTTCATTCTTTCAAGGTGCTTCGACGGAGACTGAAGGAACCTTCTGTGGGGAGAGAAGGGGGGAAATAGGGAATGTGCACTAGTCATTCCGGGTTCCCAAAAATATGTTTTTCAGAGATCAAAACCGTCATTTTGGGAACCCTCCATGACTAGTGCACGATAGCTAACTCCCACTTGGAGAAGGGGAGAAGGGGACACCATCGAAGTGCCACAAACCTGAGTCTACTTTTGCATCCCAAGTCGGCGTGCGTAGAAACGACCTGAGTTACCCGATCTTACCATAGTGTACAATCTTGAATAATCCTTTCCGTTACCCGAGAGGGGGAAAACCAGCTCAACAAATGCAAAGGAGCACCGGACCAAATCGTTTAAGCCAAAATGTAATCACAATAGCAAAGGACCACGACCAATAAGGAAACATACTTCCAGCACAAGTATTCCTTTTATGGGCCAAAAGCAGTAAAATCTAGACAGAGAGGAAGTAGGTTGGAGTGCCGCTTGCCCCCTCCACCTACTTTCCCGGCTGACGTAATGTCAACACGCCCTCCTGATGTATCTTCCTCAATGGAGGAAGTCCCAGTGCAACGCATAGGGCGTCGTCCACGGAGAAGAAGAGACAGCGGGCCATAAAACAGGAGGCCGTGCTCTACTGGTCGCTCTCCTTGATCCGGTACAGAGAATGGGTCTGTGCGAGGGTCAGGGATGCAGCGGCACCCAGGACTTCGTGAGCACGGGGTGCGTGTCCCGGACATCCTTCTGCAGTCACTATCCTCAGAAGCTCTGCAGTCCTCCTGGTGGACAAAGGTAGGTCAGATGCGGGTCACAGAAGAAGTGATGCTGATTGCTAGTCGTAAAGGACGCCACGCGTATCCTCAAGGCCGACATAGGGCAGAGTGGATGAGCCTCCCTTCGTAGGTACCAAGCTGGTAAGACCACTGGTTTGGGGACGGTGATCGAGGCGCTCATTCTTAGCTAGCGGCTTAGGAGACAGAGGTAAGGAAACAGCAGAACCATCTGCCGTGGATGCAGTGTACCCGGGGAACGTAAGAGTGCTCTGAGCTGCTAGGACCTGAAACCAAAGGTGTGTGCTACGAAGAACAGGGTGCACTTTAAAAAAAGGTCCATTACTGAAGGTTCGTCGTGTTACTTGGAGGAAGCGAGAGACGTTATAACCTTTTCTAGGGACCAATAGGTGCTGTCTCTTCTAGGGAAGGATTATGATGAAATGGCCACGCTTAAGAAGCTGAACTGGGCGAGGGCTCGGACAAATCCCCAGCCATGCTTAAGGGGGTCAGCCAGGGCGGCAAGGTGAGCTGCAATTATAGATGAAGTCTTCCCTTAATGGGGGTAAGACAAGAAAGAAATTACTAGACTGTGGCCTCAGTGAATCTTTCTGTATGTCATACCCTCAACGAAGGATCGGAAACCCTTCCAATGAGATTCGTAATGTCTTAAGGAAAGAGAAAGGACGAAAAGCGGAAAGCATGTCCTATACGGCCCTTGAGGGAACGAGGCGTGCTAAACAGGCGTGAGAAACTCTGTGCGTGAAAAAGAGCCTGCCGGGGTGAATCCCCTCGGGAGCATGGGCTTCTGGTTGGGGAGGGGAAGGACCCCGAGCCATGGTTGTGCTGGCCACCACGACGCTATCAATAACTGCTACTGCGCCCCTGAAGGATTTCGGGCAATGCAACACTTTCCATTTAATGCTGGTGTATGGAGGAGGGGAGAAATAAATTATGTCCCACCTGTTCCATTGTTCGGTGAAAGCGTCTGGACCGCCCTCCATTTTCCGAACACCTCTGACGAAGAACTTGGGAAGCCTGTCCGATGTCTTGCAGGCAAAGAGATCGATCTGCGGTGTCCCACGCCTAATGCATAGTGCCTCGAAGTACTCCCATTTTAAGGTCCGTACCACTGAGGACCTCTTGAAGCGGGAGAGAGCATCTGCCCACCCGTTGTTTTCCCCTAGTAGCTGTTGGGTTGACAGTAAAATGAAACGTGATGCCGCCAGGGCAAACATTTGTTCTGACAGTGACAGCAGGTTATCCTGAACAGGAGGTGCCATGCTTGGTGCTGCAGTGGACCACCGTCACGTTATAGATGTCAAAATAGATAGTCTTGCCCTCCAGGTCGGGGTACTCCTAAAGAAAGAAAGGAGAATCCCGGGAGTGAAGAAGCCCAGCAGGGATTCCAATTGTCTACGAGACAAGGTGAGGGAAACTAAAGCACTAAAGAATTTTAGGCCAAGTTTTTTCGCATAACCTCAGATAGTCTTACCATGGCTAACCTCGAGTCCCAGTGGAAACCTTGTAAACAAAGTTACCTCTCCAACCTGCAAAGCGAGGAACCAACGGAACGAGGGTGAATGGGACTGTGCATAAGTGTCCTGCGGATCAAGTGCTGCCAACCAGTAATGTTGTCGAAGCCGCAGCCTCATGCACTTGTTGGAACGAAAGCAGACGAAATTTGAAGGTTTTGATATATGACATCGATTAGCTTAGATCTTTCTTTGGCACAGTGAAAACACGGGAGAGGAAAACTTTCCCAACCGTTCACTTTACCCCCCTTTGTAAGGTATACGTTTATGGGAACCTTGGTAAACTTGGGAGGAAACTCGCCTGATCCTAGGAGGAAACTCGCCTCGGGATCAGAGGTTCAAGGCCAGATCAGTCCTTCTCTGACGCCCGTGGGTGCCCATCCTTTCCCTGGCCATGCGCCCTGCCTATGAACGGAGAGTCACTGAGTTGTTTCCTCCATTCTGGCTTTCCCCCTGTGGTAGTGCTCTTGCATGCAGGGGCGTAGCCAGGATTTCAATTAGGGGGGGGGGCACAATCTTTACCAGTCTGTCTCAATACTGATAAGGATTTACACCAGTGGTTCTTAACCTTTTTCATCGTATGACCCCCAGAGACTCTCCAGGGTATTGCCGTGACCCCTATAATAAATTTTGTAATGGTGACCTTTGTGTAAAGGTAAGGTAAAATAAAACTATATGAAGATCCTGATTTATAGAAAATATTACAAATAAAAGACCTTGAAAAATGCCACAGATCCCCCACAAGTGCTATTTCAAAATATATGGAACTAATGTACATAAAATAAAACCTGCTTATTCAATCAGTGGAAGGATTGACGTCATTGTTGTGCAGCCATAAGTACATCAGAGCGAGGAGCAGTGCTCAACAGGCAACACCTCATGTCGCTGTCAGTCACAAGTCTACTGCGTACCTTCGTTTTCAGTGCCATCATTGATGAGAATCCAGCCTCGCAGCGATAGGTCGAGGTCCAGTATGGTCAGTGCACGCACCCAAAAAAGAGGATAGTCGTCATTCAGTGTCGCCCAAAATGTCTGAAGCTCTTGTTCAGAAAAATTGACTTTCAACTGAGTATCCTCACGAATTTGAAAAAATTCTACCTTCGCAGCAACATCAGTATCACAAATGGCGCTGTCCTTCACTCAGAAGGGTCTGGAGATCCACGCATCAGTACAGCGGTCATCCAGTCCTGGAAAGTAACTTTCGATGGCGTCATTCACTGCCAGAAGATGAGCTGAGATCTCCTCACGGAAACTGCATTCAACTTCTGCCATAGAATCTAGGATAGTTGTCATATGAGGGAAGAAAGTTGTGTCACTGTCCTGAACTCTTTTCACGTAAAGTTGAATCTTACACTTGAATACTGCCACTTTGTCACGAACTGTGTGCAGAATTGCAAGATTTCCTTAGAGTGAAATATTCAGGGAATTCACTTCAGAGAAGAAATCAGCCAAGTAGGCAACCTATGTTACGAAATAGTCATCTTGCATCATTTCGTGAAGAAGATTTAGTTTCGATGTACGACCTTCTTGCAACAGCATCATTATTTCCTCTCGAAGTTGCAGCACGCGACTCAGAACTTTGCCACGTGAGAGCCAACGTACCTCCGTGTGAAACAGAACAGAGAAGTCAGAGCCCATTTCTTCACAAAGCACTTTAAAAATCCTTGAAGTTGTTGCCCTCCATCGGATATGGTTCACAATCTTCATAACGTCTGTGACCACTTCTTGAAGTCTAGGTGGGATAGTCTTCATCGCCAAAGCATAAAGATGAATCATGCAATGAGTGAAGGAGACATGGAAGGAGTCCCATCTGTACACACACCGACAAGTGTTTCCCAACTCAGCCCATGTTTAATTAGAAGAAAGGCTTCTAGGATTTTGAAAATATCTTCTCCACGAGTTGCTGTGGCCACTGGCTCAGAGTACAAGTACTCATCCTTCATACCTTCCTTGTCAAGATAGCGAACATAAACAATAAGTTGGGAACATGAGGCAACAACAAGAGAAGATGACGCCACTATAAACACTTGCCTGCGCCATGACGGGCTGGGGCCGAATACCATCCAGGCCCGTAAAAAAAAAAAACATCAGTCGACTCATCCAGTTGCAAGGAATAAACAGGACTATTCTTCACAACACTCACCACTTGCAGGAGAATATCCTCACTCATGTCCGAGATCCTACTTTTGACTGTATCATTCAAAAGGGAAATTGCCCTCAACTTGTGTGCCTGCTGTTCTACATGAATCAACTTCGTTGTTTCCAGAATGCAAGGCTTAATCAGATTTTCACCAATGGTATGAGGCTTCTTGGTTTGCGCGATTTTTTAGAGCAATTCTGTATGAAGCCTCCAGCGCGCTGCTTTGTTCTGACGAGCGAACTGACTAGTGGAATCGATGCGACCTGCCTTCAGAGCAGCTTTTTATCGCTTGAAGTAGTCCAAGATTTTGTCTACCAGTTGGCTATGGTAAGACTCAAAGTGAACCTTCAGTTTGCTTGGCCTCACACTTTCATGACTCAAAACCTTGGTGCAATTGTAGCGCCTTGGGAGTCACAGCCAGGAGCGGAGCACATACAGACTCCCCCCCCCCCGTAGCTATGATCTGGCTGACTGACTGATTGTGGTTGATGTTTTCAGAAGCTGGCCGCTTCACATACATGAAATAAATTATTTTCTCCCAAACCCTCCGCGACCCCTCGAGAAACCTCAAACGACCCCCCAGGTTAAGAACCGCTGATCTACACTATGTGGGCGGTCACAGCCATGCACGGCATGTCATTCTCGAGAACTTCCAACAAACCCACAAAAAGGAGTTCCTGAAGGGGGGGGGCACGTGCCACCTGTGCCCCCCCCTGGCTATGCCCCTGCTTGCATGGAATCCTGCTTCCTGCGAGAGACCCAAACGGGAGCTGTTGACCCCCTTCCCTCTGCTGGCCGCGTCCTGGGGGTGACAGGAAGAGGAACATGAGAGGTAGAGGGCTCCGACACTCCCTTTGCCTTTAAAGTGGGGGGTCGATAGGTATGGACTCCTGGAGCGGCGTCGGCGGACGCTCTAAGTCCTCCTTGGTAGTCTGGAGACGGGCTGTAAAGGGACAACACATGGAGTTGTGTCTCCTGACGGTCGAAAGACTTTAGGAAGGACTATAACATGTCCGCAAGTTGAGATAATTGAGGTTGAAGGCCTCTGTTACTAGCCGCCAGCTCCTGCCTTCAATTCGTTCAACTTTAAGGACAGACCACTCAGTCGGGATCATAGGGTCTGTGTGGTCTTAATATCTATGTAGATCAAAGTACTCGGCCCAACGAATTCTCTGTTTCGTAGGCTGCCGCAAAAGTACAAACTGGCCACAAATATATGCAGGCCTCCGCAAATATTCGTAGACGGCCGCAAATGGACTATGCCATTGAAAAACAAAAATGTTGGCAGCAGCAAATAACGGTGAGCCGCTGCAAAACTACGTAGCTGGCCGCAAATACACGTAGGCGACAACAAATATACGTAGCTGGCCGCACATAAACTTAGGCATAAGCTTTGTTTAACAAAAAGGCTTATAAAGAGGGGTCTCAGCTCTCTCTCTCTCTCTCTCTCTCTCTCTCTCTCGTTGTACAACCAAAAGAAAGTGCAAAAATCACCAGCAAATAACAAAATATAATGTAGCCAGGCGAGAAGTGAAAGGCTATTAGGTCAGGAGAAGCATAGATATGAAAAATGTATTGCTGCCAACTGTAAAACTGATTCGAAGTCTTTATTTAATTACATTAACAAAATGAAAAAGGGATCAGAAGAAGGGATTGGACCTTTAACTAACAACGGAGGTAAATTAGTAAAGGAAAACCAGTTTTGCCACTACTACCATCAAAATCAGCGATGACAATAGTGTTAACAAAAAGCATATTCATACTTTGCCCAACTTGCTAATAGCAGTCGATGAAGTCCTTAATGCTTTCCAATCCCTTAGGACAAGTAAAAGTCAAGGACCACACAATGTATATCCTACACTCAAGAAACAGAAAGCAAAATACCCTCCTCTCTCACAGCCTTATTTGATATCCTCTCATCAACACCAGATAGCAGTTCAGCATGCTCTCTAAAGACAGATCCTCTCTCTTTCTACACCACACTACATTCACACAACACACACCTTTTTCCAAAATTCAAAATTCAAAATGGCGAAAAACAACACTGCCTCGGAGTCCCCGCCTAGGGGGGGGACCATAAATTCTCCCAGGGAGGACTCCCCTTCTGGCTGCCGACTTGAGAGGGGTCCTGATAACTCCTCGAACCTCCTTCTTATCAATTTCTGCAACATTCGTGGTCTTCGTTCTAATTTTCATTCTGTGGAACACCATCTCTCCTCCTCTAAACCTCACCTTCTCTTCCTCACCGAAACACAGGTTTCTGAGGCTACTGACAGCAACCTCTACTCTGTTTCCTCCTACTATCTCTATCCTAAATTTCAATCCAAAGCTGGATGTTGCGCCTACGTGCGCAACGACATCATTTGCTCTCGTGCCCACGATCTCGACTCTTCTGAATTTTCCACCATCTGGCTAAGACTTCATTGTCATTCTATTACTAAATATATCTGTGCTGTTTATCTCTCACCTAACTCTACTAACTATGTAAAATTCTTTGACTATTTGAATTCTAAAGTGGAGCACATCTTGACTCACTCTACCTTCGCTGAAATCTCCATCTTGGGAGATTTCAATATTCACCACCAGCTTTGGCTTTCATCCTCTTTCACTGACCATCCTGCTGAACAAGCCTACAACTTTGCTCTCCTCAACGACCTAGAGCAGCTGGTTCAGCACCCTACACGTATTCCCGACCGTCTTGGAGACAGGCCCAACATTCTAGACCTCTTCCTTACCTCTAATCCTTCTGCTTACTCTGTCAAACTGTTCTCTCCGTTGGGCTCCTCCGATCATAACCTTATTTCTGTTTCCTGTCCTATCGCTCCTTTACATCCTCTGGACCCACCGAAGAGGCGATGCTTCTGGCATTTTGCTTCAGCTCGGAGGGACGACCTGAGGATGTATTTTTCCGATTTCCCGTGGAATGATTACTGCTTCCAAGAGAAAGACCCCTCTGTGTGTGCTCAGCGCATCTCAGAGGTGATTGTCTCTGGAATGGAGGTATACATTCCACGTTCTTTCTCTACTCCTCATGCTAGAAAGCCTTGGTTTAATTATGCTTGTTCTCGTGCTATTAAAGATAGAGAGGCAGCTCATAAAAGGTTCCAGAGCCTTCGAACTCCCGCTAACTATGACCTTTACATTTCAGCCCGGAATCGTGCCAAATTTATTCTCCGACTTACCAAAAATTCTTTTATCAATAGAAAATGTCAACACCTTGCTTCTTCTAATTCTTCCCGTGACTTATGGCATCTAGCTAAAAATATCTCCTCCAATTTCACTTCTTCCTCTTTCCCTCCTCTCCTTAACCCTGACGGCAGCACTGCTGTCTCATCTGTCTCTAAGGCTGAACTCTTCGCTCAAACTTTCTGTAAGAACTCCACCTTGGACGATTCTGGGCATATTCCTCCTACTCATCCCCCCTCTGACTCCCTTATGCCTGTTATTAAGATTCTTCCAAATGTTGTTTTCTATGCCCTCTCTGGCCTCAACTCTCAGAAGGCTTATGGACCTGATGGAGTGCCTCCTATTGTCCTTAAAAACTGTGCTTCCGTGCTGACACCCTGCCTGGTCAAACTCTTTCGTCTCTGCCTATCAACATCTACCTTTCTTTCCTGTTGGAAGTATGCCTTTGTACAGCCTGTGCCTAAGAAGGGTGACCGTTCCAATCCCTCAAACTACCGCCCTATTGCTTTACTTTCCTGTCTATTTAAAGCTTTTGAATCAATCCTTAACCGGAAGATTCAAAACCACCTTTCCACTTCTAACCTTCTATCTGATCGCCAGTATGGGTTCCGCAAGGGGCGTTCTACTGGTGATCTTCTTGCTCTCTTAACTGACTCTTGGTCATCTTCTCTGAGCCGTTTCGGTGAAACTTTCTCTGTTGCGCTAGACATATCGAAAGCCTTCGATAGAGTCTGGCACAAGTCTTTGCTTTCTAAACTGCCCTCTTTCGGATTCTATCCCTCTCTCTGTTCCTTTATCCCCAGTTTCCTTTCCGGCCGTTCTATATCTGCGGTGGTAGACGGTCACTGCTCTTCCCCTAAACCTATCAACAGTGGTGTTCCACAGGGATCTGTCCTATCACCCACTCTCTTCCTGTTATTCATCAATGATCTTCTTTCCATAACAAACTGTCCTGTCCACTCATACGCCGACGACTCCACTCTGCATTATTCAACTTCTTTCAATAGAAGACCCTCTCAAAACGAAGTACACGACTCCAGACTGGAGGCTGCAGAACGCTTAACCTCAGACCTGCAGCAGGAACCTTGTGTCCTTCAATGCCTCAGAAACTCAATTTCTCCACCTATGAACTCAACACAATCTTCCAAACACCTATCCCCTATTCTTCGACAACACTCAGCTATCACCATCTTCAACACTAAACATCCTCGGTCTATCCTTTACTCAAATTTCAACTGGAAACTTCACATCTCCTCTCTCGTAAATCAGCTTCCTCGAGGTTGGTCGTTCTGTATCGTCTCCGCCAGTTCTTCTCCCCCGCGCAGTTGCTATCCATATACAGGGGCCTTGTCCGCCCTCGTATGGAGTATGCATCTCACGTGTGGGGGGCTCCACTCACACAGCTCTTCTGGACAGAGTGGAGTCTAAGGCTCTTCGTCTCATCAGCTCTCCTCCTCCTACTGATAGTCTCCTACCTCTTAAATTCCGTCGCGATGTTGCCTCTCTTTCTATCTTCTATCGATATTTCCACGCTGACTGCTCTTCTGAACTTGCTAACTGCATGCCTCCCCCCCTCCCGCGGCCCCGCTGCACACGACTTTCTACTCATGCTCATCCCTATACTGTCCAAACCCCTTATGCAAGAGTTAACCAGCATCTTCACTCTTTCATCCCTCACGCTGGTAAACTCTGGAACAATCTTCCTTCATCTGTATTTCCTCCTGCCCACGACTTGAACTCTTTCAAGAGAAGGGTATCAGGACACCTCTCCTCCCGAAATTGACCTCTCTTTCGGCCACCTCTTCTGATTCTTTTTTAGGAGCAGCGGGTAGCGGGCTTTTTTTATTATTGTTTCCTTTTTTTGTGCCCTTGAGCTGCCTCCTTTGTTGTCAAAAAAAATACAAAAAAATAAAAGAATCCCCTTACGACAAGGCATCGTTCCTTCAGCTTGGGTAATGGTTAAGGTAACACCAATTTTTAAGAAAGGAGTCAAAAAATACCGGATAATTACAGGCACATTGTCTAACCTCAGTTGCAGGCATAATATGACATAACTATGAGTAACCTTGAAAGACACCCACTAAGTAAAGATTCATAATATGGCTTCCATAACAGGAGATCCTGTTTATCGAACCAACTAACCTTTTATTACGACCTCTTCTCAGTTTATGATGTAACCAAACCACTGGACGTAGTCTATCTTGATTTTCAAAAAGTGTTTGATAATGATCCACACCATGACCACCGCTACAAGCTGACAATTTCCAGTCAACGCCGAGTGGCCGAAGACTATCCACATGCTGCCCCGAAGACCACTTATCAACCCATACTCTAGATAATTCTCTGAAGAGGATCATGAATGAGCTCCGGGAGACACCATGAGCCGAGAAAGATGTCGCCACAATTAAGCCCTCGCCTGTGCCATAACAGGCTGGGGTCAATCATCAGGCCCCACCAGGGAAGCCTACCTGTGCCATAGGCTAAACGTAAAATTGATAAGTAATATACTTTACAAAATAAAGCAACTAGGTATTGTAGGTTAAGTACACCAGTCGATCGCTAATAGGTTGAGCAACAGACAGCAAAGTGGTAATGATGAAGTTAAGTCTAAGAGAGCGCCTGTCACTAGTAGTGACCCCAAGGGTTCTTGAACCAGTCCTGTCCATAATTTACATCAACGATGTTGACGTTCGACTCTTTCATTAGTACATCTGCTGATGACACAAAGATTGGTAATTTGATCTTCTCAGACATGTGCAGAGAGACGAGCTTCAAAGGAGATTTGCATACAACTCCAACTTAGTCTGATAGATGGGTGTTGGCGTGTTGCCCAATAATATAGAGAGGTGACAGGTTCTTCAAGTTGGGACAAAAAACAAGAGGTTCGATTATGAAACGTTGCGTGAAATTTCAACGTTCAGTGTGTCAAGGACCTACCTGTCAAAATTGCGTCAAATCTCAAATTCTTACAGCAATGCAATGACGCAGCAAACAAAGCGAACAGAATGCTGGGCTTCACTAATGTCAGGTTCTCATTGAAAAATAAATATGTAGGTAGTTCTTTCGTTATACACTAGTGTAGTCAGACCCCACTTGGAATATGAAGACAGTTTTGGACTCTATACCATGCAAAAGACACTGCTAAATTAGGAGATTTTATTTTTTTTAGTATTCGCCTATGGCGCCGGTAGGCCTTCGTAGTGGGGCCTGATGGTCGGCCCCAGCCCGTTGTGGCGCAGGCAATTGTTTATCGTAGCGCCATCTTGCATTGGCTCATACTGCCCCCCGGAGCTCCTTCTTGATTCACTTGGACGGTTTCCTCTAGAGTCCGGGTTGATGGGTGGTCTTAAGGACAGCATGTGGGTAGTCTTAAGCCACTCGGCGGTGACTGAAAAATCCAAGGTGGTAGTATGGGGATTCGAACCCGCGTCGTCTATCACGCGGTGAATGTGGAGCCCGCACGCTACCACTCAGCCACCGTCTACCCTTGATATTCATTGCATGGCAGCAAGATGATATCTTCTTTGCACAACAAACCTTACGTACAATGAAAGGTTCTCA
>NC_066530.1:9079319-9216819 GCF_024679095.1 Eriocheir sinensis
CTCGACTCGGCGGACAGTGTGCACGTGATGTCCGAGTCGAGAACACGGAGGTATAAGGATTTTTTTTTTTTTTTTAAATGACTGTCAATCACTCTCATTTTAACCTAAAACCAATATTAATACTATATATTAACATACGAAAGAAAAAAGGCGTAGTTTTAAGGAATTCAGTTACCTTTTTTTTTATCATATATATTTTTTATTACATTGATATTTTGCTACCAATTGTTTTATTCCACCTTTCAGTGTCATGTTCTGGATGTTCTTAGTAAGAAAAAATATAAAACATTGGTGTAAGTGTGTTTTTGGTGGACCAAAACATCCGTCCGGGTTGAGACCACAACCCCGTCCGGGTCGTGAACACGCGGTCTCGACCCGGACAGAGAATTTGGATTTAAAAACGGCTGTAAAACCAATACTATGATATCTACAGATATGAAAACTCATAGCATAAGATGGGGAATTAGTTAAGCTTTCTTTTAGCACAAAATCTCTCCTGTAGCTCAATAACTTTTTTTTTATGAATATTATTCCTTTACTGTCCGGGTCTTATACATCACCTATATATATATATATATATATATATATATATATATATATATATATATATATATATATATATATATATATATATATATATATATATATATATATATATATATATATATATATATATATATATATATATATATATATATATATATATATATATATATATATATATATATATATATATATATATATATATATATATATATATATATATATATATATATATATATATATATATATATATATATATATTGAGGGTGAATATGGGCAGGAGTCCTTCTCTAATGCATATCTCATTGAAAGTGATAGCTAGTTGAGCATTGATTATTTTTCTTAAGATATTCTCCTTATATCTTATGATTGTCTTATACTCTTTCTTAATCGGCTGTATGAATTCGCCGAAGCTAGTCATGTTCGCTAGATCGCGATTTCTGGTCCTAGACCCTTCCTCAGTAGCGAGGTATTTCCTTGGTAAGGATACCGGAGAGAATGGCTTGTGCGGGATCGAGCGGGGGTGGATATACACCGCTGTGTTGGTTGTCCCACTGCGCGTCCTGGGTCTCTGGTTGGCTGACAGGTGTTACTACGGGCTGAGCGGGGGTACTTGTCAAACTTGTTCTTCGCGCACTTGGTAGGGCTTGTAGATCTTCTGCTTGCATGTTTAATGTCGGGTTTGTTGTTTTGATGTAGAGTGCCTCTAGGATGGGGAGGCGTCTTTTGTCAGGACATGTTGTCAGGATATCCGTGTTGTTTTCTAGCATTTCTCTTGTGATGTTGATTCTATGCTGCTCGTTCAGGTGTTTCTTGTGTGCTCCTGACGCGAGGTGGAATGTCAGTCGTCGCGAGAGTTTTGTTGTCGTCATGCCAACATAGGTATAGGTGGAAGGACTTCACAGTTCCCTTGGTTGCACGTGAAACTATATATGACATATGACTTTTGTAGGCTCTCTTTCTCTTTTGAGGGGTTGTTTTTCAGAAGGAGATGGCTCCAACAATAACAACTCTACACCTACCCTCGCCATCCCAGAAGCTGTACTTCGAGAACTACTGGAATGCTGTACAAAGGAAGCACCGTTCATCTGCCCCCGGGGAAACAAATACTGCCAGGTAGACGGCGTAGCAATGGGTTCTCCTCTTGGTGTACTCTTGTCAATTTTTTTCATGGGCTGCATCGAGGAGGAAGTTTTCAAGATAATAGAAAAGCCAGATATATACTGCCGGTATATTGACGATATACTTATCAAGACAAAGGATGCCACCGAAGCAGAACGCCTTAAACTCCACCTCCAAGAAACCTCCGGACTGAAATTCACCATGGAAAACAGCGAAGACGGAGCCATGCCTTTTCTAGACGTCCTCGTCCAACATGAAGACGGAAGATTTACCACCAGCGTCTACACCAAACCAACGACCCCAGGATTTTGCTTAAACGGACGAAGTGAGTGCCCCACGAAGTACAAGGATTCCACCATCTGCGCCAATATCAGAAGAGCGCTCACACACTGCAGTACGTGGAAGCAAGTCCATCAAGAAATAGAGCGCTCAACTCAATGTGCCTCAACTGGCGGGCTGATTTATGCAGAAACTATTCTATTTACAAGAATAACTTCTAAAAAGAATTTGTGTAAAATTTTATTTTCAACTTATTTTATTCGTGTACATTTTCACATGCAGCGCACCGTTTTGGAGAAAAAACGAAAAATATAGAAAAAATATCTTCGCAAGGATTTTTTTTTCCCCAAAAAAAGGAAGTTAATGTGGACAATTTTCTTGGCACTCTCTAGAATTCGAAATAGTATAGTATAACCTACGTCTGGGCCAAATTTGATGCTTTTAGATGAATCTGTACGATCAAGTCCCTAAGCTCCCCGACTACGGGGAACATGCGATATATTGCCGCGCGTTGCATCGGTGCGATTATTTCCGCCTCCTTATATTGACCTTTTGAGCCAGGTGGACTCGATCGTATATCCACTAGCCCGGGGACACATATGGCTCGTATGCCGTCCGGATTTCCACAATTTACCTTCCCCAAGTTTAATTCTCCAGGTACTGGTTTATCGACCAATCCGAAAGGAAGGATGAACAGGATGTAATAGCTGGGTGGGCTGTGCGCCGAAGGCACCTAATCGGACTCGAACCGGTGCCCTGAGGAGTGGTAAGCTCTTGACCCTGGGTAGGGCAAAGATTATATACGTATATAATCCTTGGGGTAGGCGGTCACAGAAACCACTCAATCAGCTATACGGAGGCGCAGGGGCTGGGGTGTAAAGAGAGAAACCCCATTTTAACTCGCACTCTGCCAGGGAATAGAACCCAAAATCTCTATTCAACCGAGAAATTTCGGTTGCGAGCCGAGTGCCTAGTGCCCCCCCTAAATTATTTTCTAGATCCGCCACTGGGTCACGGAGGAATGAGATTTGACCCAACAATTAACAGGCCCAGCAGAGAAGAAGAAGAAGAAGAGGCACGCGCGCACTGTTTGTCAACACACCGACAGGACGCCCGGCCCGCACACAGGCCTTCCCTAGCAGTCCGGCCAGCCTGGGACACATCTCAACAACAGAGACAGCCACAAGCAACCTGTACTGCCGGGGCTATAGAGGCCGTGCCAGCCCCCTGAAGCACTGAGGAAGGTCACCAAGACTCCCAACGTGCCTCGTTAGCACCAGGTGTGTGTTGAACCCGCCGCTCCTCTGGTACTTAATCTTTCTCTACTTTTTCCCCCTCCTTCTTCTTCCTCTTATTCCTCCTCCTTCTCTTTCTTCGGTATTATTCTAGTGTTTGCCCATACTCACCCCTCGCAACCAAAATTGGCTAGGGGGCCGTTGAGACTTCGGGGAATGCGGTGGTAAACATGAAATGCGTCGCAAATGCATAGTTTTTGAGTTATGAGGGGTTGAAAAATACCCTTGATGTAGGGAAATTCCTTACAATTTCTTAGACGTAGGGAAATTTCATACATTCTGTTTTTTTTTTACAACGTACGGAAACCACGCAAGGTAATTATTGAAAATCACTCCGCACCTCGAAAATACGATATTACGCCTCCATATTGTACTTAAGGGGCATATTATACATACGGACGATGTGTTTACATGGCAACGCCATTGCAATATGAGCAGCGTTGCCAACGATCCGGTTAGCAATGATAAGCTAGGTGAGACCAGATCCACCACACGTGGTTATTTTTTTTTATTTTTTTGGAACACGCACCTTTACCTAATACTATTTCCGATGGTACACTAGGTTAGCGATGGTACGCTTAGTTAGCCATTAGCCCACGCATGTGAGACCAGGTCCACCACGTACGCGTGGTTATTTTTTTTTAGAACACGCACCTTTACCTAATACTATTACCGATGGTACGCTTGCTTAGTGATGGTACGCTTAGTTAGCCATTTGCCCACGCATGTGAGACCAGGTCCACCACGCGTGGTTATTTTTTTTTTAGAACACGCACCTTTACCTAATACTATTACCGATGGTACGCTTGGTTAGCGATGGTATGCTTAGTTAGCCATTAGCCCACGCATGTGAGACCAGGTTGTAAAGTTCGGTTGGAGTAGTTTAAATATGTTCCCCCACCCAAATACCCCGAGTTCACGCAGATCCCCCAAGATCGTTGGGGGAAGGGGATTCATTCGGCTTCTTTACTTTTAAGTACTTTGTTTTTTTTTACTATGATATATGGAGGCGTATTATCGTATTCTGGAGGCGCGGAGTCAATATCCACAATCACCTTGTATACTGAGAATATGAGCCCGTGAAGCAGATTCAAAATCCGGTCAGTAAGGATTCACGTGTTCAAACAGCTTGGGCAAGAGGTTCGAGAGCCTGCACTTTCTGCACAAGCCGCAGTAATGTTAAAGGCGCGGTGTTGGATGGTGGTTTTACTTGTGTCAGTGATAAACAATGAAGGTACACTGTGTTTGGTGCCACGGACTCTACTTGGAGGACAGAAACCTTGCGATGAGGTGACAACCTATTAGAGAGAGAGGGCATGAGTGTGGTGGAGGCATTTAAGTGAGCACAGATGGCCTCCGGCGCCATGCCAGATGATGAGGTGAGCATCGTTTGGTGGGTTCACTATGCTTCTCTCCCAAAACAAGCTTAGGGATCCACTGAGTTCGTGGTTTTCATATGGGAAACACTAAATTCGTCGCAAACACTTATTTTAGTGGTGGTGGGAGGAAAAATTCCCTAAATTTAGATAAATTTAGGGAATTTCCCTAGATCTAAGGAGTTTTTATCCCCCCCCCCCCCACTAAAAAAAATACGTGAATGCGACAGATTTCGTGTCCCCCACCCGAAACCCCGCATTCCCACCAGGTCCCCAGGCTTGTATGGGGGGGAGGGGGCAGTATGGGCAAACACTAGAATTTTACCCTTTCTTCTTATATTCTTTATTCTCTTATCCTCTGTCTTTTCTTATTCCCTCCTCCTCCTCCTTCCTCTCATTCCTCCTCTTCCTCCTTCCTCTTATTCCTCCTCCTTTTCTTTCTTCTTATACACTTCATTATTCACTTAGGTATTATTCTAGTGTTTGCCCATACTCACCCGTCGCAACCAAAATTGGTTAGGGAGCCATTGAGACTTCGGGGAATGCGGTGGTAAACACGAAATGCGTCGCTTTTGAGTTATGGAGGGTTGAAAAATAGGTCAATTTACGGTTTCACCCAACCAACGATTTTCTGACGTGGTTCATGTTTTTCTGGTGATAGATGTAGTGAATTGCACGATTTTGTACCTGATTTCCGTCGCAAATGTCTACTTTTCGAGTTATGCCTCTTTTCAAGTTATGCCTATCCCCTGCCCTAATCGATCTTGGGGACCTGTGGGAACACGGGGTTTTTGGGTGGGGGAGCATGAAATCGACTAATATGCATTTCAAATAAGGTCAAGAAATCAACAGAATCACATTAGAACACCAATGAAAAGGCATTGCCTGCATTTGTTTTGGTGGGAGCGGCGGAGGTGGTCATTGTGAGGTAAGTAGTGTTGCCAACGATATGCTATGGGTGAGCAGTGTTGCTAACGATATGCTATGGGTGAGCAGTGTTGCCAACGATTTGCCACATTTAGCAAAGATAGCTGCGGCCACTAGATGGTGAGCAGTATTGCCAATGAAGTGCTACATAGCACAAGAGGGAGTTTTTCTAGGAAAATCGTTATTGAAATACCCTGGCCGAAGATTTCTAACTTTCCTAGATGGGATAGGCATAACTTGAAAAGAGGCATAACACGAAAAGTAGACATTTGCGATGGAAATGAGGTACAAAATCATTCAATTCACTACATGTATCACCAGAAAAAGATAAAGAACACGAGAAAATCGTTGCTTTCGCCAAGCTCAGGAAATAAAAACCACAACAATGGCATTACGTACCTTACTGGCCATATGTTGATGTTTTTTGTGGCGCTACTGCTGCTGCTGCCTCTCCTCCCTATAAATACAGGGAAGTTTACAGTCTGGGCACCGTACTTCTAAAGGAAGGACACCATGACTTCTTCGTCGTCCAGATAAAATTGATTAATAAACTCCCAGTAGTTGTCCGTACAACCAGCACACACCGTGGCCATCTTTCAACTGACTGGCAAACACTAACTTACTGCTCGAATGGACCGCAGTTTCAAAACACCAAACACGGCATTTCTTTACAACTACTGCTTCACCCCACCGCTGCCCCCCCACTCCGTCCCGCGCTGGGTATTCCAATGGCCTAGACCGAATGTCGAATATATTTAAACTACCCCAACCCAACTTTACATAACCTAACCTCTAACTGAGGGGGGGGGCAAAGCACCCCTCGACCCCCTCTTAACCAAGGGGCGCTCTTGGGGGACCCGTGAGAACTCGGGGGGTTCTGGTGGGGGAGCATATTTAAATTATTCCAACCGAACTCTACGACCTAGCTTACTCCTCGATCCCCCTCCTAACCAAGGGGAGCTTCGCCCCCCCTGGACCCCCCCCTCCCCAAACATAACGATCTTGGGGGACCTGTGAGAATTCGGGGGGTTCTGGTGTGGAAGCATATTTAAATTATTCCAACCCAACTTTACAACCTATAGCTAACTGAGGGGGGCTTCGCCCCCCTCAACCTCCCACTTGGACCCCCCCCCCTCCCCAAACATAACGATCTTGGGGGACCCATGAGAATTCAGGGTGTTTTGGTGTGGAAGCATATTTAAATTATTCCAACCGAACTTTACGACTTGGCTAACTGAGAGGGGCTTCGCCCCCCTCGAACCCCCTCCTAACCAAAGGGGGCTTTGCCCCCCCTGGACCCGCCCCTCCCCAAACATAACGATCTTGGGGGACCCATGAGAATTCGGGGGGTTCTGGTGTGGAAGCATATTTAAATTACTCCAACCGAACTTTACGACCTAGCTAACTGAGGGGGGCTCCGCCCCCCTCGACCCCCTTCCTAACTAAGGGGGGCTCCACCCCCCCTGGCCCCCCCTCCTCTATCATTAAAATGATCTTGGGGACCCGTGAGAATTTGGGGGGTTCTGGTGGGGGAGCATATTTAAATTATTCCAACCGAACTTGACGACCTAACTGAGGTCGCCCCCCTTGACCCCTCTCCTTACCAAGGCCCTGGAACCCCACCCCCTTTAAGCGATATATAATCCCTTACCTTTACTAGATGAAATATATATTGCAACCGCCTTTTTATTGGAGCAGTGATTAGCGGTATTTTTTAAATGATGGTTTCCCTTTTTTTTGCCTTTGAGCTGTTTCCTTTGCTGTAAAAAAAAGAAATGGCAATGCTGCTCACCTCCCCATGGCTGCAGGTATTTTTGCTAAATGTAGCGGATCGTTGGCAATACTGCTCACTTTATAGAGGTTTTGCAGTTGACGTCATCAGTGGGGGTGCGGAGGTAGCGCGGGCCTGCACGGCCATCTTGGTGGTCAGTGGCGGTGGTCACTTATCAAAGCAAACCTTGGTGGCGGCTAAACAAGTGCTCTGTGTGTTTGTCATGGGATACGTATGCTGTGCGGTTGGATGTTATAACCGACACGGGAGAGATGCTGTGTCATTTTATAGATTTCCAGCGAATCCAGAAGAGCGGGGGAAGTGGATAGCAGCTGTGAGGAGAGAAAACTGGCGGCCGTCTGCTTCATCTCGACTCTGCAGTGCTCATTTTGTCAGAGGGAAATATTAACAGGCAAGACTGATTAGATTATTACACGAGGTAACACTCATTTAGGTATTGCCCCGGGTCCCCTAGCTTACTGTGTGGCGGAGGATTACTCTGGAAGTTTGGAACGGGATTTACATGAGCTGGCGGTGGTAAACACGCATGGTGGCGCTCAAGCAGGGGAAGAAAATAGGAAAGGAAATTCAGTGGAGTTAAAGTGCACAGAGGGACAGAGCTCAGTGCTGGTTGGAGTATATAAGTGTACGCAGGGAAGTGACCGAGAGTGCGAAGTGTAAGGTGACTTGCCGTCACCTGCCCTTACCTGTCGTCACTTGCCCTCACCTGTTTGCCTGCCTGTGCTGCCTACCTGGGCATCACTGGTCAGCAACAGATCAGCCAGGCAGAGGAACAGCCAGTCAACCGACCAGCCAGACAGTCAGCCAGTCTGTCAACCATCCAGTCAGTCACCCAGTCAACCAGCCAGCCATCCAGTTGGTCAGTTAGACAGACAGTCACTTTACCAATCAGCCAGCCAATCAATCCACCAGGCAACCAGACAGCCAGTCTACCAGTCTCCTCCCAAAAGCACTGATTTTTTCGATGTATTTAGCTTCGCAGCATTCTCAAGTGATCTCGCGTAATCACTTAACACAAATGATGCTGAAGGTCCTGCCATTTGCCTGTGGGTAGTGACTTGGGGATGGGGCACACGTGGTGCGTCTGCTCACTCTCCTGGGGAGGTGACCACCAGCGGGTTTGCAGACGACGCTATTTTGTGATGTCACTGCAAAACCTCTATATGCTCGCTCCCGCAGCAGATTGTTGGCAACACTGCTTACCCATAGCGGATCGTTGGCAACACTGCTTACTTCAAAATGGCCGCCTCCGCCGCTCCCTTCAAAACAAATGTAGGCTATGCCTTTTCACTGGTGTTTTATTGTGATTCTGTTGATTTTTCAACCTCATTTGAAATGCATATTAGTCGATTTCATGCTCCCCCACCCAAAAACCCCATGTTCCCACAGGTTCCCAAGATCGATTAGGGCAGGGGATAGGCATAACTTGAAAAGAGGCACAACTCGAAAACTAGACATTTGCGATGGAAATGAGGTACAAAATCGTGCAACTCACTACATCTATCACCAGAAAAACATGAACCACATCAGAAGATCTTTGGTTGGGTGAAATGGTAAATTGTCCGAAAAGGTCCCTAGATGTTGGGAAATTCCTTACTTAAATGTAGGGAAATGTCATACATTCCGTGGTTTTTTACAACGTACGTAAACTATGCAATTCCACTCACTCTCCATACCAAAGGGGGGTTCGAGGGGGGCAAAGCTCCCCATTACAGTATTAAGGTCATAATGAAGCATCTAAACGGTAAGTAATTTACGTCATAGGAATCTTGCAACCATCATACACGACTATATATTCACTTACTGGTAGCACGTACGAACGCGTGAAGCAGGTTTGGTATCACGTACGAACACGAGAAGCAGGTTCGAACGCAGGTTACTTGTGTTTAATGGCCCTCAGTTAGCTGTTAGGTCGTCAAGTTCGGTTGGGGTACTTTAAGAGAGGGGGTGTCCAGGGGGGGCGAAGCCCCCCCTTGGTTAGCAGGAGGGTTGAGGGGGGCAAAGCCCCCTGTTGGCAGGTCGTAAAGTTCAGTTGGAGTAGTTTAAATATGCTCCCCCACCCAAATACCCCGACTTCCCGCGGGTCTCCCAAAATTGTTGGGGGAAGGGCATTAATTCGGCTTTTTCTTTACTTTTAAGTACTTCTGCCTTCATATTATGGTTGAGGGACATGTATTTGTTTTTTTAACTATGATATATGGAGGCGTATTATTGTATTCTGGATTCGTATCCAATAGCCACAATCACCTTGTATACTGGGAATACGAACCTGTGAAGCAGATTCAAAATGCGGTCAGTAAGGATTCACATGTTCGAACAGCTCGGGCAGGAGGTTCGAGAGCCTGCACTTGCTCTAGCACCCGCAGTACTGTTTAAGGCGCGGCGTTGAACAGATCACGGCTAGCCGGTGATTTTGCTTGTGTCAGTGATAAACAATTAAGATACACTGTGTTTGGTGCCACGGACTTTACTTGGAGGACAGAAACCTTGCGATGAGGTGACAACCTACTAGAGAGAGAGGGCATGACTGTGGTGTAGGCGGTTTATGTGAGCGCAGATGGCCTCCGGCGCCACGCCAGATGGTGAGGTGAGCATTGTTTGGTGGGTTCACTACGCTTCTCTCCCAAAACAAGCTTGGGGATCCAATGAGTGCGTGGTTTCCGTATGGGAAACACTAAATTTGTTGCAAACGCTCATTTTGGTAGTGGTGGGAGGGAAAAATCCCTGAATTTAGGTAATTTCCCTTGATTTGGGGAGTTTTTATCCCCCCCCCCCCACTAAAAAAAATACGTGATTGCGACGGATTTTGTGTGCCCACCCGAAACCCCGTGTTCCCACCAGGTCCCCAGGCTTGTATGGGATGGAGGGGGGGAGTATGGGCAAACACTAGAATTTTACCTTCACTTATCCTCTTCTATCATTTCTTATTCCCTCCTCCTCTTTCCTCTCATTCCTCCTCTTCCTCCTTCCTCTTATTCCTCCTCCTTTTCTGTCATGCTCTTTATTAGCTTATCCTCTATCTTTTTTATGGTAAATGTTCAGAGAGTTGCCCATCTCAAAATTTGATACACTGGCTATTTATTTCGGGCCTAAATATTGTGCTTTTTCATTTGGAGATAGTTTTTTTCTTCAGAAACTACTAAAAAGTGACATTGCAATTTCATCATCCACCGCCACAGCTGCAAAATAGCTCGCAGAGGGTTTAGGGTGGGGGAACATATTTAAACTATCCCAACCGAACTTTACGACCTAACTGCTAATGGGGGGGCCCCCCCCCCTCGACCCCCCTTCCCCCCCACATGTATATAAGAACATAAGAACATAGGGAAACTGCAAGAGGCCGGGTGGCCTACACAGGGCAGCTCCAGAATCCCCCCCACTACTCACGATGGGTGAGGTGTAGTTACAGGGGTTACAGGTAGAGGCTTGATCCTCATTATACCGGCGGTACTTAGGCACGCATCCAGTACCCCGTCACCCTACTGCACCCACACCTCACTGCCACCTGTCGTCCTCGTCCATGTAGCTATCCAGTCTACTCTTAAAACAAGCCACCGTCCCTGCACTAACTATGTGATTGCTGAGTCTATTCCATTCCCCCACCACCCTATTACTAAACCAATGCTTGCCTATATCTCTCCTAAATCTATGCTTTTCTAATTTAAATTCATTACTGCGAATTCTATCCTGCTGGCTAATTCTCAGTACTTTACTTATATTGCCTTTGTTGTAACCCTTGACCCATTTGAATACTTCTATCAGATCTCCCCGCACTCTTCGGCTCTCTAGTGAATGTAAGTTAAGATGTTTCAGCCTATTTTGATATAGGTTCTTCAGCCCCTGAATCATCTTGGTCATCCTCCTCTGAACTGATTCTAGCAAGTTGATGTCCATTCTGTAGAGGCAGCTCCTTTGACCCTAAGCTCCCGTGTATCTAACCCCACCTAATATCGCTGTCCATGAATTTATCTAGTCCATTTTTTAATGTGACAATTGTATTGGCACTCACCACGTGACTGCTAAGCCTATTCTACTCATCCACCACCCTGTTTGTAAACCAATTTTTGTGTGTCCCTGTTGAATCTGAATTTATCCAGTTTAAACCCATTACTTCGTGTCCTGCCCGGTTCTCTTACCAACAAAACCTTATGAATGTCTCCCTTATTAAAGCCCTTCATCCATTTATAAACCTCGATCATGTCTCCACACACCCTTCGCCTTTCTAGAGAATGCAAGTTTAACTGTTAGTCTTTCCTCGTATGGCAAGTTTCTCAACCCCTGAATCATCTTAGTCATCCTCCTCTGCACCGATTCTAACATTTTGATATCCATTCTATAGTAAGGTGACCAGAACTGAACTGCATAGTCAAGATGAAGTCTAACTAATGCTAAATATAGTTTGAGGAAAACTTCGGCGCTTCTGTTGCTTACGCTCCTTGATTTCTAGCTTGAATGCATTGTGCCCTTGGACGGAGATCAGAGCTCACTAAGACCCCTAAATCCCTCTCGCACCCAGACCTGCTTATGAGAGTGTCATTTAAGCAATAGTTGTGTGGGGTTGTTCCTACCTACACTCAGAATACTGCACTTCCCTACATTGAACTCCGTCTGCCATTTATCCGCCCAGTCATACAATCTATTTAGTTTATCCTGGAGAATACTAGCGTCAGGACAAGAGATTGGTGAGGCATGACCTACCTTTTGTGAACCCATGCTGCGAGTCGTAAATTAAGCTATGTTTCTCTAATGCTCCCGAATGTTCCTGGCTATTATGGACTCCAGCATCTTGCCTATAACCGATGTTAAGCTAATTGGGCGATAGTTTGAAGCAACTGACCTGTCCCCCTTTTTGAAAATCGGCGTCACATTAGCTACTTTCCATAGGCTCGGCACAGCCAGTATTTACCAACATCTTAGAGATGTCGGTTAGTGGGTCACTGAGTACATCACCTAATTCCTTTAATACCCTCGGAAATATCCCGTCAGGACCTGGCGACTTTTTCTTCTTAAGCTTATCTATCTCATCATGAACTACTTGCCTGGTAATGATTATATCCCTCTATTTAGCGACTTATTTCTGCGAGGAGGTATTTCTCACAACACCGGCTGCACCACCGCCGCGCCCGTCGTCAGAGCAGTCAAACATGGCGCGCGTAAGCAGTGGTAGCTGTAATTATTTCGTAAAACTAGAGAAGTACAACAGTAGTAGTAGAATACCGTAGAATTAATCTAACCTTACCAGGCGAGTGTGGGCCAAATTACTGAGAGTCGTACGCTATCCCTCCAACGCCCTGGGCCCACAACACCGCGGCCCACAAAAAAAACCACTAACTTTTTAAAAAATCGGTAGCAGTGTTTCTATCAATTTGCGATGCATTTATATGGGGTTCAAAATGCATGGAATAATGAGATCTAACCCATGGTTAGGGTGAGAAGTACTGCAGTGAGATGGGCAACTCTCTGAACATACAGGTAACTCTCGATTTACGCGAGTGTTGCGTTCTTGAAGAGGTCACGTAATTCAAAAACAATGTAAATCAAATAAGAGATAGTTTTCTGTCGAAAAATAAATACCGTAATTTTCGGCGTATAGCGCGCATTTTTTCACATAAAAAATGCCTGAAAGTTTAGCCCTGCGCGTTATACGCTGAATGTACAAATTTTTAATGATGTTTTTCTTCTTTGGGATGTTTTTAAGGGTCTGTTTTTCGTCTTATCCAATAACAACGGCAAACTTACCTTTATTATTGTTTATAATCCTTCATAGTCCGTATAGCTGGCCTATAATATGTTACCATAGAATACAGAGCGATCTAATAACTACTATACAAAGACTAAAGCGTTGGAAAATCGTCCATGCCTTGCTGTTATCCCGTTTTTCCGTCGGGCACCATTTGTATGATCTTGATCTTGATGTCACAGGTGGCTTAAGATTGTATGACTAAGGAGCAGTACAAGCTACATAAAAAATCATATTGGGAAAAAATGTCCATGTGTTCATTATTAATTATTAATATTAGTGAGAATAATGGGGTGAATATGATATCAGAAACTGTACATCATGAGTCTTGTACGAGGAGTTATTTCACGCAATCCCAGCCCGGCCGCCATTTGCATTGTTTACAAACCACACAACCACACCCACACAACAAACAGCTGCATGCCGCGTGTCACCAAAACCGAGATATCCACTCGGGCACTCATTCTCAACCTCTCTCGTGTGAGGAAGAAATGAGGGACACCATGAGGGGCTGGCTAGTATTGGTACCGGTACCGAGCAGTCTGGTACTGGTACCGTACCGTATTGCTGGTACCGTTAGTACCGGTACTAGCGTGGCAGCATAGGTACTGTATTGTTGTTCAAGTGGCACGCGAGAAGAACTGAGCTCAGCTGTGTGGCCGTGTGAGTCCAGTTGCGTGAGACATCTGGTGGCCACTCCATAAAATATCGCGTATAAGTGAAAAAAACGCCTAAATTAAACATTTATTTGGATTTTGGACCCCGCGTTATTTAAAAAACGCGTAAACCAAACTCGCGTAAATCGAGAGTTACCTGTATACCTTTCTTGTTCCCTCCTCCTCCTCCTTCCTCTCATTCCTCCTCCTTCCTCTCATTCTTCCTCCTCCTCCTTCCTCTCATTCCTCCTCCTCCTTCCTCTCATCCCTCTCCTTTTCTGTCTTCTTCTTCTCTTCTTTATTCACTTATCCTCTTCTATCTTTTCTTATTCCCTCCTCTTCCTCCCCCTCCTCCTCCCTCAGGGCCTGCAGGAGTTTGATGCACTGTGCCGTAAGGAGGTTAAAGGCTGTGCTCTCAATCCTTCCTGACAGCTTTACAAGTACCTTGGGGTCCGCCTTAAAGTCGAGCCCCAGGAGGAGGAGCATTTGCAATGAATGATCAGTAATTCGTTCATCTCTAAACGTAGTTAATGGCTTTCATGTGTAATGTGTATATTATAACATACATGTGAATGTGTGAATGTATGTCGTATCGCCATGGCCCAGCGGTGCCAGGACGTTACACACAGACGCTACGTTGTGCTTAGGAGGTGCTCCTTGCCGTGGGAATGGTGTTGATTCAGCAAGCATGGTGCCGCTGGCCGCTC
This sequence comes from Eriocheir sinensis, assembly GCF_024679095.1. Lineage (NCBI taxonomy): Eukaryota > Metazoa > Arthropoda > Malacostraca > Decapoda > Varunidae > Eriocheir > Eriocheir sinensis. The sequence goes on from NC_066530.1 coordinate 9,093,757, forward strand.
CTGTCCTGGGAGACGCCGGACCAGAACAGAGCGGGCGATGGGCGAGAGCACAGGACTTCTCGGAGTGTGCATACGACTTACGACTCGTCCACAAAATACTGTAACTATTCTGTGAATATATTTAAAAAGCAATACAACCATTTAATCAACCAGAGAGAGAGAGAGTAAATTAAGTGAACTCAAAGTAAACTTAACGGCTCCGCTCGGCCAACACATAACCCACATCACTTAACTAAAAGGCTATTGTGTTGTCTCACGACTTCTATCAACTGGAGAAAGCAGGGAACGGTACACCGGACCTGACGTGAGATAACAGTTCGCGCCTTAATCAAAAACACAAAAACAGCTAACAAAAAGGCTAACACATGGTCATTATGAGACCGATATGAAAATGAGCTTAAAAGAAGAGAATACATTTAGGTGCTCTAGCCCTCTTGCCTCTGTAGTCTTTAAAGAGCAAGCAATCACTGGTATGCTGAAATGTCAAGTAACTAGTGTGCATGGATAATGTTGAAGTTATTATATAGCTCTCGCTCAAAGTCAGTACTTGCATTGTGTGTTGTATTTTGGTCTCTGAATACAGTGCAGTAGCCATGGAGGTAGAATTGGTGGAGTTGACATGGGCCTCTAATCCCATTCATTGAAGTGAAGCCGCCAAACTGTCATTTTTAGGGCCACAAGATGGGGGATACCTGGGTGAGAGCTCACACCCACTACCTTAGTTGCTACCTCCAGACCCCATCTCATCCATTATGATGGTGGTGTTTTTGATGACCGTGCATTTATTGATGCGGTATATATTTCATAAATACCTTTTATTTTACTAGCTGATAGGTATATTTTGGTACAATTAAAAGGATAGACGTATGAACGACATCACCACAACCCGGTCTGAGGAACTGCTGGACAAGTACCGTAGGCTCATCCAGCAGTATAAGTCTAAATCCCCTAACATTTTGATTTCAGGAATTCTACCACGGACGTGGGATTAGAGCAACTTCTTCAGCAGGGCCTTCAGCCTCAACAACTGCTTACAGACTCTTTGCAGAGAGCTTGACATTGGGTTCTTTAACGCCTGGGACAATTTCTACGGCCAGAGTAAACTCTTCCACAGGGACGGAATACACCTGTCCTCCATCGGGGCAGCCAGATTCGGAAGGCTCCTAAACGACGCAGTATGTGACACCCAATCAAAAAACGACTCAGCCACGTCCCTCCACCCCGCCCGTGTAAATGACGCCATGCATCACAACAAACTCGTAACCTTGAACCCGCAAATACCACCACCTCTATAACCAAGCCTCAAGATAACCTAAGAATCCTTAGTTTCAATGCGTGTAGCCTAAGAAACAAGTTTGATGAACTGAGATGTCTTGCTCTGACAGAAAATTTTGACATAATTGCTATAACCGAAACATTTATTGACACCACAAATATTGATTTAAGTACAGAATACAACATCGATGGCTACAGACTCTTCAACAAAGATCGTGTAAACCGTAGAGGCGGTGGTGTCGCCCTTTTTGTCAAAAACTATTTGCAATCCACTGACAGGACACCAGTAGACAGTAACGTTGAACATTTGTGCGTGCGAGTAAACATTTCAAAGGTCAATTTAAATATATCTGTCACCTACAGGCCTCCGAGGCAATCACTCGATGCCGATATTGAAATGTACAACGTTTTAAGGCAGTCACTTAATAACAGCGACTCACCGATATTAGGAGACTTTAACCTCCCCCATATCAATTGGGTAACACTGTCAGGTAAAGAAGGTGAGTCAAGTTGAATGATTTAATTTTTAGAAGAAAATTATTTAAGCCAAATGATTTCTGAACCAACTCGCCAAAATAACATACTAGACCTTATTATAACGACCCAAGATAACCTAGTCACTAATGTCACAGTAGGAGAACACCTTGGTTCTTGTGATCATAAATTAGTGCGCGTCGACATTAGAGCTCAAACATCAGTGACTGAAAATAAAGTAAAGGTGCCCGATTTCAAAAGAGCTAACTTCGTAGAAATCAGACGAAAACTAATAGAAATGCAACTATCAGATGACGGTAATGTAGAGGACGCCTGGCTAAGCTTTAAAAATCATTTACTCACCCAGCAGAACACATTCGTCCCTTTGTGTGAGAAGCGAAGTAACACTAATAAAAGCCCACCGTGGTTTAATAGCGAAATTAAACTCTCGGTCAAGGAGAGAAAATTGTTTTACAGGCTAAAGAAAGAGCAAAGCACGCCTGAAAACATTAAACTTTATCATGATGCCAGGCGACGAGTAAAAAGATTAGTATGTTAGGCAAAGCGTAGATATGAAGAAAATATTGCAGCCAACTGTAAAAATAATCCGAAATCCTTCTTCAGTTACATAAGCAACAGAAAGGCGATCAGAAGTGGAATTGGACCCTTAATAAACATTGACGGTGCACTAGTGACTGACAGCTAACACGTTGCAAACCTATAAAACAATTACTTTTCCTCGGTGTTTAATACTAACAGTCCTCCCACCACTAACTTTAAACTCTGAACTTTGAAATAACAACCGATGAAGTCCTTAAAACCCTTCAATCATTTAAAACAAATAAAAGTCCTGGACCTGACAAAGTATATCCTATACTGCTCAAAGAAACAAAAAGTGAAATACTCTCCTCCCTTACAACCGTATTCAATATGTCCTTGCGACAAGGCATCGTCCCTTCGGATTGGAAAAAGGCTAACGTGACACCGATTTTTAAGAAAGGAGACAAAAAAGTACCAGGTAATTACAGGCCCATTAGTCTAACTTCAGTTGTAGGTAAGCTACTTGAGAGCATAATTAGAAACAAAATTGTGAGTTACCTTGAAAGCCTCTCATTAATTGGAGACTCACTACATGGCTTCCGTAACAAAAGATCCTGCCTATCAAACCTATTGACCTTTTATAACGACCTCTTCACAGTTTATGACGTAACCAAATCACTGGACGCAGTTTATCTTGATATCTAGAAAGCATTCGATAAAGTCCCACATCATAAATTACTTTATAAATTAAAGCAAATAGGTATTGACGGTCAAGTACACCAATGGATCGCAATTTTTTTTAGCAACAGACAACAGAGAGTGGTGATTGACGGATTTAACTCAGAGTGGGCGCCGGTCACTAGTGGCGTTCCTCAGGGCTCAGTTCTTGGCCCAGTGCTCTTCATTATTTACATCAACGACGTGGATGTTGGACTCAATAACCACATTAGTAAATTTGCAGACGACACAAAGATTGGTAACTCAGTTCACACTGACGGAGACAGGCAAAGCCTCCAAGAGGATTAGCACAAAATTTCAGCTTGGTCGGATAGATGGGAGATGCCCTTTAACGTAGACAAGTGCCAGGTCCTTCAAGTTGGAACAAGAAATAAGAAGTTCGATTACGAAATGCGCGGCGTTAAACTCACAAGCATTCAAAGCGTTAAGGACCTGGGGGTCAAAATCGCGTCAAACCTCAAATTCTCACATCAATGCATCGATGCAGCAAATAAAGTGAACAGAATGTTGGGCTTCATTAAAAGAAACTTTTTATTCAAGAATAAAGATGTAATACTTCCGCTCTACAATAGTTATGTCAGACCCCACTTGGAATATGCGGTACAGTTTTGGTCTCCCCACCATGCAAAGGACATTGCTAAATTAGAAGGTGTTCAGCGTCGGGCAACAAAAATGATCCCTTCCTTGCGCAACAAATCTTACGAAGAAAGGCTTTCTACCCTTAACATGTTCTGTCTTGAGAAACGTCGCCTCCGAGGAAAAGTGATCGAATGTTTTAAAATACTTAATGGTTTCACAAATGTAGACAGATCAGCATTGCTTATGATCGATGACACTTTGCGTATGAGGAACAATAGCGTAAAACTTAAATGTAGACAAGTAAATTCAGACTGCACCAAATTTTTCTTCACCAACGTTGTAGTGCAAGAATGGAATAAGCTCCCACCGTCAGTGGTCCAGTGTAACACGATTGACTCTTTCAAAAACAAGCTCAACCGTCACTTCCTTCAACCTAATATTACCTAGAGTTGAAATGCAGCGTTTTGGAGCCTTCTGATTAATGTAGAATTACTTAGGTTTAAGGACAGACCATCTAGTCTGGACCATGGGGTCTGTGTGGTCTGATTTTCTATGTAAATCTATGTAAATCTATAACAACCTGGCTGAGCCCATTGAGGGGGAGCCTGACCTGACAACACCTGACTCTTGACAACCTCACCTCCATGACCTCACCTATAAGTAAGACTTAGCGACAGCTTTGATTATCTGAATTAAAAATGAGTCTACTATGAACAATCCATACAGCAGCGAAAATCCAGGTGGGCAAGCCTGGCCGAGCCCATTAAGGGGGAGCCTGACCTGACAACACCTGACACCTGACAGGTGTCCACCACCTTGCGCCCCTAAAGATGACAGTTCAGCGACTTCACTTTTCAGGGCTGATGTCTACTCCACCCCTTATACCTCCATGGCAGTAACTAATAGCTTCTGCCAAATTAAAGAAACTTAGAGATGATAATATAGCTAAAGAGTTCATGGACTTGAGTTTAGTCAAGCATATCCTAAACTGACCTAACCTAAGCAAGCCTGACATACTAAACTAGCCATGCCAGGGTTGCCAGTACTTGTCGGGGCAGCAGCTATGGTACGTGGCGTACCTACTTCCTTTTTTACCATTTCCTATTTTCAGTAATTTTTCTTCCATGTCATAATTTTAAACTTTTGAGTGTTTTGAGGTATCATTTGTTGTGCAAATGAATAATAACCATAATATGACCATGTCAGATGTTTACCATAGGTAGATCAGCTTAGATTTAGTTTGATTAGATTTATTAAGTTCATTTTTGTATGATAAATATGTGTGATAGGCTTCTCGCTGCACTGTTATCACTGGCGGTGGAGTTGGTCGGGAGGTAAGTCATGGGCTTACACTGCCCACAGACGTATGGGTTCCCACATACATTTTGTGGTTATTTTCACTTTTTTTTTTTTTTTTTTTTATCTCTGCACTCTGTCCCATGGTTTCCAGGTTTAAAGGTAAGCAGAAAATATATACGACAACAGAAGAGCAGATGGTTAAGTAGGAAACACGATATTGGTGCGTGCACAATACCAAACTTGACCCAGTTGACTTGGTCATATTTTTGCTGTGATTAATTTGCACAAAAAATGATGCCTCACAATACTCAAGAGAGCCTAAAAAATATAAAAAGGGAAGAAAAAACAAAGCAAAAATATGCAAGGGCTATAAAGGATAAGCTTGTCATCTGGAGTGCAGCATTTAGGTGTGGTTATATGGTCTGCTTAGGTCAGGTTAGTAGACCATATTGACCATCAGTTTGCCCCTTCATTGCTAGAGGCGTATGCGTGCATTTCCATGGCAGCAGCGACACTTCCCCTATATGTAAACAAACACCGACCACAGACGTGGAAGCACTGCCCATGGTGTCCTAAACAGCCTTTCACCATGAATCATATCTTTTACAGTCCTTGATTGTGATGACACCACACTGTGAAGGCCCTCCTTAATGACCCCACACTGACTGATGGTTTGGTGAACTAGCACCCAACTATGACAACCCTGTCTTAACACCTCAGAGGGGGAATATACAGTATAGGTTACTGTTGCCTATTCTACTGCCAGTGATGACAACAGCACAGCTTTTAGAGTATCACATGTATTTATTATAAACAACTTAATTTAACAAATCATTCAAAAATAAATAACTATAGCTAATCTAACTTGCCTCTCCCCATCCCCCACTGTCAAAATATGATGTGCTAGACTGCACTCAAACTTTTTACATTAATATTTTGCAGTTTCCTTATTCCTGAAAGCTATTACTTACGTACTGCTCTGCATTCAGAGGCCAAAATACCACACTTATTGTAAATACTAACCTTGCACAAAGTGGCTATCATAGAAGCATTAACCTTTCAAAGCACTGACATATGTAGTTGCTTTATTAGAGTAGAGTCTAAGGCTCTTCGCCTCATCAACTCCCCTCCTCTTACTGATAATCTCTTACCTCTTAAATTCCGCCACCATGTTACCTCTCTTTCTATCTTCTATCGATATTTTCATGCTGACTGCTTTTCTGAACTTGCTAACTGCATGCCTCCCCCCCTCCCGCAGCCCTGCTGCACACGACTTTCTACTCAAGCTCATCCCTATACTGACCAAATCCCTTATGCAAGAGTTAACCAGCATCTGCACTCTATATCCCTCATGCTCGTAAACTCTGGAGTCTGGAACAATCTTCCTTCATCTGTATTTATCCGATTTAAAGCCCAGTCAGCATTGTTCAGAGGTTGTTAAAACTGCAAACAAATTGGTTGGCTTCATCGGACGAATCTTTAATAATAAATCGGAAGAAGTAATATTAAAACTGTATAATTCGTTGGTTCGACCCCATCTAGAGTACTGTGTACAGTTTTGGTCTCCCTATTACAGAAAAGACATAGAAAAGTTGAAATGGGTTCAACGAAGAGTAACAAAGATGATTCCTAGGTTGAGAAATTTATCATATGAACAAAGGCTTAAAGAAGTAAATTTATTCAGCCTATCAAAACGAAGAATGTGAGGCGATCTAATAGAAGTGTTTAAAATGTTTAAAGGATTCAGTGATATTAATGCGGAAGATTATTTTACAATTGATCGATCAAATAGAACAAGAAGAAATCACAATTTGAAGATAAGTGGTTAAAGATTCTCGTCGCACGAAGCTAAACACTTCTTTTTCAATCGAGTTGTTAATGTTTGGAACACTCTACCCTGTGATGTCATTGATAGTACTACAGTTACGGCCTTCAAGAATAGATTAGAAAAGTATTTTGAATCCAACCAGCAACTAAGATATTACTCATTGTCATAATAACGTTAAGTTCTTTCAAATACTGGTGTCCTTGTCCGCTTTTATTGCCCAGGTAGTGGTAGCAGTAATGGTAGTTCTTTCCCCTTTCCTACATAATTTCCATGCAGTTTTTCCATGCTGCATGGTTCTTTTTCCTTTACTGCCAGCTTTGGCTGGAGGGATGGGGGGGTGGGGAGGAGCCTTCGCCTTTGCTGTCCTTCATCTTCCTCCTTTGATTAGATAGTTAGTGTAGCTTGTCTCAAACAGCCTTGTAAGGACCAGCAGGTCTGTTGTTGTTTGTTCTTCCTTTGTGTTCCTTTGTGTATTTCCTCCTGCCTACGACTTGAACTCTTTCAAGAGGAGTGTCAGGACACCTCTCCTCCCGGAATTGACCTCTCTTTCGGTCTCTCCTCTGAACCCTTTTTTATAGGAGCAGTGATTAGCAGGCTTTCTTTTCATTTTTGCTTCCTTTTTATTGTCCTTGAGCTGTTTCCTTTGCTGTAAAAAAGAAAATGCTGGGGAATCAGCTGTGAAGCAATGCTTTTATCAGAAACTAACTAACTAATAGAGAGCATATGACAGAGGGCGCACTCACCCGCCACCTCCACCCCTGACAGTTTCTCTGAGTAAGCCTCCATACTGTTACCCTTCCCACTCTAAGCCACTCTTGGCAGGATCAGTCACTTTGCCCCAGCCATGAGTTACATGAGTGTTCCCTTGGTCTCCTCCACTAGTTAGGAAACATTATTATTTTAATATGAAAACATAGGGTATGTACATGTGTAGTTTCACTTTTCCACCTCAAAATACCTTATTCACTTCATATTACAGTTGCAAGGTGAAAATACATGACCTATAACCAAAATATAAAGGTGCATAAGGTTAGGAACTAAACCAACTTAACCTAAGTAGACCAGGCCAGATTGCATTTCCCAGATAAAAAACGGTGTCTGGCAATTGTCAGACATATACCCAGTCAAGTCTGGGGCCGAATAGATGTTGGGCCAAAAATCCATCCGGCTATGTCTTGTGGTTGCTGAGCATATGCCTGGCCAAGTCCAGGTATCGAAACAAAAGTCTGCTGTAGTACATTAGATTCTTTACCCTGGCCAGTGTCTGCAACACCTGCCAGGTGGCCAGGTGGACACCAGGCATATGTTGTGTGCTGCTGAGTGGCTGTACCTTGACTTTGCATTCACATGTAAATACAGGCAGGTACTGAATATTAGCGATTGCCAGACTGAGTATGGGAAGGTCTGGGGTCTGGAAATGGTTGTGGGCCCTGGACTGTATGGATTGATGTATAGGATTGGGTATATATTTTTTCTCTCACCAATATCATAAGTTACAATGAAATGACATTAGCGGGAACTACATTATTCAGGGACTTAGTTCATAAAAATGACTATCAAAATGGATTTCATTATCAAGCAATGATATGCCGGAATGTAAGGTTGCCTAGCACGGTACTGAATTAGCTTCTTGTGTATTTCAGATTCGGCAAAGCATGTCCACAAGTGATGAGTGCCAAGTGCCTGTTCGTGATGGCCACTCAGCCCTCCCACAGCAAAGTATGGATATGTGCAGTCATTCTTCTGTGTCTGTACTACTGTGTTGTTACCATTCATCTACACTGATATTTATCTGAATGTATATTGTGCCATTTTAGTTACATTGATACCTGTCCAAGGAGATTTACAATGCTATTCATATACTGTACTGTAAAATTCCATTAATCTGAATCCAATAGTCTGAATTCATGCCAACAGGAAATTTCAATCCCCAAACAGCAGCTTGAATTATTGAAGGCAGAATCTTTTATGTATCCATCTTTATGTTTGACGGCCTGTCCCATTATAGGGGCTTCCCAAGGTGGTGGCCACAGCAGAAGTCTCCAACTTTCGCTGTTCTAGCACTCCTCTGCAAGCGATGCAGGAGGAAAAGGATCTTGGAGTCACTATCAGCAGTGACCTGAAACACGCAAATCACTGTAAAAAAGCATACAACAAGGCCAACATTATGCTCGGGTTCATAGCGAGGAACTTCGAGTGTAAAACACCAGACGTGATGCTATCCTTGTATAATTCCATGGTAAGACCGCACCTCGAGTATGCAGTGCAGTTCTGGTCTCCCAATTACAGAAAGGACATTGCTTTACTGGAAAGGATTCAACGACGCACCACAAAGATGATTCCAACCTTAAGGGCTCAACCGTACGAGGAACGACTCAAGCGACTCAATCTCTTTACATTGGAGAAAAGACGCCTACGATAGGGGATATGATTCAAGTCTTCAAGTATCTAAAAAAGTTCAATAATGTCGATTACTCCAAATTCTTTGAACTGCAAACCAACTCAAGAACTAGAAATAACGGTTTACCCATTCAGTCGAGTCGATGTAACACAGACATTGGAAGGAGTTTCTTTTCAAACCGAGTCATCCGCCACTGGAACAATCTTCCCTCAGAAGTAGTAAATGCGAATACCATCAACTCCTTCAAATATAGAATCGACCGTCATTTCGCTGCGTCAGGAGTAAACTGAATAACGAGGGGCTTCCATCTGCTCCTCAATATCGAGGTGCTTTCATCTGCTCACCAAGCCCCAAGTGGCGGTCGAGCAGATTAAATCACCCAAGCGGGCGACCTCGTAATGAGCCAATAGGCTTTCTGTTGCCTGCATTTCCATGTTTCCATGTTTCCTCTTAGCACATTCAGGCCCTTGGTTCCTATCTCTCCAATACTTGTCCACTATCAGTCAATTTCTCAGGTGTTCTCCTCCTGATACCCTATCCCTCATTCTTGGCCTGATATATATATTACTCTCTTCACAAAGCCATCTTCATTCATTCTTATCACTTGTCCAGGTCATCTCAGAGTACCACACTTCTCTGGTCCAACCACTCCAAAACCCACTCCCCTTGCTGCTGTACCCATGCTAAAACACTCATACTCTCGTTATGTTGTTCATACTGTCTTGGTCTTCTTGTAGTTCATTTTCACAGGGTATGTTCTTGCGATTGCTGTGCTGCATTTTACTCCATGACTCTGATGATATGAATACATGCGGTGGAAATGAGAGAAAAATCTGCTGTGAAGGGAAAAAAATGAAAAACTTAAATATTTTTATACTTTTTTTTTTTTTTTACAACAAAGGAGGCAGCTCAAGGGCACACAAAAATAGAAAACAATAATAAAAAAAGCCCTCTAGTCGCTGCTCCCCAGAAAGAATTAAAAGAGGTGGCCGAAAGAAAGATCAATTTCGGAAGGAGAGGTGTCCTGACACCCTCCTCTTGAAAGAGTTCAAGTCGTAGGCAGGAGGAAATACAGATGAAGGAAGATTGTCCCAGAGTTTACCAGCATGAGGGATGAAAGAGTGAAGATGCTGGTTAACTCTTGCATAAGGGGTTTAGACAGTGTAGGGATGAGCATGAGTAGAAAGTCGCGTGCAGCGGGGCTGCGGGAGGGGGGGAGGCATGCAGTTAGTAAGTTCAGAAGAGCAGTCAGCGTGGAAATATCAATAGAAGATAGAAAGAGAGGCAACATAGCGGCGGAATTTAAGAGGTAGAAGGCTATCAGTAGGAGGAGAAGAGTTGATGAGACGAAGAGCCTTAGACTCCACTCTGTCCAGAAGAGCTGTGTGAGTGGAGCCCCCCGACACGTGAGATGCATACTCCATACGAGGGCGAACAAGGCCCCTGTAATATGGATAGCAACTGCGCGGGGGAGAAGAACTGGCAGAGACGATACAGAACGCCCAACCTCGAGGAAGCTGATTTAGCAAGAGAGGAGAGATGAAGTTTCCAGTTGAGATTTTGAGTTAAGGATAGACCGAGGATGTTTAGTGTTGAAGAAGGTGACAGCTGAGTGTTGTCGAAGAATAGGGGATAGGTGTTTGGAAGGTTGTGTCAAGTTGATAGGTGGAGAAATTGAGTTTTTGAGGCATTGAAGTACACAAGGTTCCTTCTGCCCCAATCAGAAATGATAGCAAGGTCTGAGGTTAAGCGTTCTGCAGCCTCTAGTCTGGAGTCGTGTACTTCCTGTTGTGATGGTCTTCTACTGAAAGAAGTTGAATAATGCAGAGTGGAGTCGTCAGCGTATGAGTGGACAGGACAGTTTGTCATGGAAAGAAGATCATTGATGAATAACAGGAAGAGAGTGGGTGATAGGACAGAGCCCTGTGGAACGCCACTGTTGATAGGTTTTGGGGAAGAGCAGTGACCGTCTACCACCGCAGAGATAGAATGGCCGGAAAGGAAACTGGGGATAAAGGAACAGAGAGAGGGATAGAATCCGAAAGAGGGCAGTTTAGAAAGCAAAGACTGGTGCCAGACACTATCGAAGGCTTTTGATATGTCTAGCGCAACAGAGAAAGTTTCACTAAAACGGCTAAGAGAGGATGACCAAGAGTCAGTTAAGAGAGCAAGAAGATCGCCAGTTGAATGCCCCTTGCGGAATCCATACTGGCGATCAGATAGAAGGTTAGAAGTGGAAAGGTGCTTTTGAATCTTCCAGTTAAGGATTGATTCAAAAGCTTTAGATAAACAGGAAGGTAAAGCTATAGGGCGGTAGTTTGAGGGATTGGAACGGTCACCCTTCTTAGGCACAGGCTGTAAAAAGGCATACTTCCAGCAGGAAGGAAAGATAGATGTTGACAGGCAGAGACAAAAGAGTTTGACCAGGCAGGGTGTCAGCACAGTTTTTAAGGACAATAGGAGGCACTCCATCAGGTCCATAAGCCTTCTGAGAGTTGAGGCCAGAGAGGGCATAGAAAACATCATTTGGAAGAATCTTAATAACAGGCATAAAGGAGTCAGAGGGGGGATGAGTAGGAGGAATATGCCCAGAATCGTCCAGGGTGGAGTTCTTACAGAAAGTTTGAGCGAAAAGGAGAGACAGACAGCCTTAGAGACAGATGAGACGGCAGTGCTGCCGTCAGGGTTAAGGAGAGGAGGGAAAGAGGAAGAAGTGAAATTGGAGGAGATATTTTTGGCTAGATGCCAGAAGTCACGGGAAGAATTTGAAGAAGCAAGGTTCTATTAATTTCTATTATTTCTATTAATAAAAGAAGTTTTGGTAAGTCGGAGAATAGATTTGTCATGATTCCGGGCTGAAATGTAAAGGTCAAAGTTAGTGGAAGTTCGAAGGCTCTGGAACCTTTTGTGAGCTGCCTCTCTATCTTTAATAGCACGAGAACAAGTATGATTAAACCAAGGCTTTTTAGCATGAGGAGTAGAGAAAGAACGTGGAATGTGTGCCTCCATTCCAGAGACAATCACCTCTGAGATGTGCTGGGCACACACAGAGGGGTCTCTCTCCTGGAAGCAGTAATCATTCCACGGGAAATCGGAAAAGTACATCCTCAGGTCGTCCCACCGAGCTGAAGCAAAATGGCAGAAGCATCGCCTCTTCGGCGGGTCCAGAGGATGTACAGGAGCGATAGGACAGGATACCGAAATAACTACACTTTTTACCACACTACTCCCCTAAACGTATCAACAGTGGTGTTCTGCAGGTCTTTGTTCTATTTTGCAATCTCTTTCTCTTGTTCATTAGGATCTTTCCATAACAATCTGTTCTATCCACTCCTGTACTGAAACTCTACTTTGCATTAATCAACGTCTTTTAACGAAAGACCCTCCCAACAGGAATTACAGGACTCAAAGATTGACGCCGCAGTGCTTAAACTTTGCTATCATTTCTAAGTGGGGCAGAAGGAACTTGGTGTCCTTCAATGCCTCAAAAACTCAATTTCTTCATCTGTCAACTCAACAGTCTTCCAAACACTTATCTCCGAGTCTTTGACAACACTCAGCTGCCCCTGTTTTCTACACTAAACATTCTTGGTCTGTAAAAGTAAAGGTAAAATGGAGGGCGTATGCTATAGCTGTGATGCTCATCTGTCATTGGCCCTTGAGCCTGTGGTGGGGAAGAACCCATCACCCCAGGACACAGGGCCACTGTGACATCTTGGTTATCACCGTCCAGGTCTGTCCTTGACTCTTAACTAAAAGCTTGGTGTCTCATTTCATGCTAAATCAGCTTCCTCAAGGGTAGACTTTCTGTATTGCCTCCATTAGTTTTTCCCCCTTCCAGATACACTCCATAAACAGGGGCCTTTTCTACCCTTGTATGGAGTATGCACCTCATGTGTAGGGGGACTCCACACACAGCCCTTTTGGATAGAATTAGAGGTTCTTCATCTCATCAACTCCCCTCCCCTTACTGACAGTCTTTTACCTCCTAAATTCTGCCCCAAATTTGCTTCTCTCTATCTTCTAATGATATTTTCACACTGACTGCTCTGCTGAACTTGCTAACTGCATGCCTACATCCCTCCCGCGGCCCCGCTGCATACGACTTTCTGCTCTAGTTCATTCCTATACTTTTAATCCCTTATGCAAGAGTTAACCAGCATCTTCACTTCTTCATCCCTCTCACTGGTAAACTCTAGAACATCCTTCCTTTCTCTATATTTCCTTCTGCCTATGACTGAAACTCTTTTAAAAGGGGAGTATCAAGATGCCTCTCCAAGTGACTTTGGCCTCTCATATCTTGAATGCTTCAACCAAACATTTTGTGAGAGCAGCGGCATTGTGGGCTTTTTCAGTTTCCTTTTTTTAAGCTGCTTCTTTTTCTGTGAAAAAAATAATACCTGTGTGGATGTTTACAGTGCCATTTAATCTTCATTAATACATGTCTGAATATATGTAATTTCACTTAGTTATATTAATACCTGTGTATGGATGTGTACAGTATTACTTTGTTTGTTACCACATGTCTATGGAAAAATATGTAAGAATATTACTTACTGAGATTGCATTATTTGGTTGACTTTGTTCATTTGGAGGCCAGAGCAGAACAATGACAGGATGCAAGGTTTGCCATTTATTTTGCTACCTGTAGAGGGTAACTTTAATCCTGGAATCATGTATACTTGCTTCAGCCTCACAGTGCCTCGTGTCCTTTTCAGCAGCCCCAGAGGAGATGTACTGGCTGAGACACATGAGCCAGGAAGAACTCTCAGAGAAGCTGGTCAACTTACGGGATGACTTTTACACGCTCAAGAAATTTTCCTGTCGGCAAGAGGATAAGATAAAAAAGTTGGTTGTGAATGATTGCTGATTGTTTTAATATGAATTTGATCACTGTTTATAATGACCCGCCTGATGTGGAAAAGCCCCTCAAACCCACTAGCATCAGGCAGGTCACTGCATACTCATTAGAGGACATGAGCTGCATTATGTCATTATTTGCTTGTGATTATTTTGATTCCCTGATTATTATAAAATGAGGAGAACATATTCAGTCATAACCTAATGATGCATTCTTCGGTGGCTTGCACATACACTGGGACAGGTTTGTAATCAGCTAAATTAACTGAGTGTGTATATGTAAGTACCGTTTCTCATGGTTTACCGTCCAGTGCTGGCGGTGGCGAGTGGCACTGATGCTGCCTGAACCTGCTGTGGCTGGGGGCAGAATGATTAGTGTGGTGGAATACGGTATTAAAGCAGCAACTCACCAAAATTAATAACATGTTGCTTTCCCTGGCCTCTTTTTAACCATCTGAAGTTGCTTGGGAAGGGATCAGCTAGGCATTGTAGATGTTCCTTTTTTTTTTAATGAAGCAGCTCAAGGGTAAAAATAAATTTTAAAAAGTCTGCAAAGGCAGTAGGGAAGAGTGGCCTAAAGAGAGGTCAATTTTGAATGGTGAGGTGTCTTGATAGATGAACTTGGTAGTTGATTTTGTCCCAAATCTCTTGCATGGCCCCATGAAGATGTGTCCTGGTCATGTAGCTGATGCTTGATGATTGCTCAGAGGTGTTCAATAGGTTTAAGATCCAGTGAGTGTCCTGGCCAAGGTGTTAGCAGCTTCACAACACAAAATTCATTACCAACTTTCCAGTGTTAGTTGCTGCCCCATCCTGCATGAAAATTTCAGCTTCACACTCATTCATACAGTTGTCAAGTTTGTCCAGGATAAGTTCACAATAGTTGTACTGGTTAATGGGAGTGTTCTTGGCTAAAAAGACTAGTTTACCAAAACCATGGTCGGAAAAACAATCCCAAACCATGAGACAGTCAGAGTGTTTGACCGTATGTCTTGTGTAGCAGGGGTTGCACAGGTCATTGCCGTGGCAGGGGTAATCCTTTTCTCTTTGATCAGCGGTCACCTCAAATCTTGCCTCTTTGAACCACAACACCCTGGGCCACTCATCAAGGCCCTAATCTTTATATGGAGCTAGTCTTTTATCTTGGTGAGCACGTGTTACCCATGTTTAGGCATAGCCCTGCAACTCCTGTACTCCATCTCCCTCTTCTAATAATCTCACTGTTCACTCAGCCACTCCCAACAACAGACTTGGGTTCATCTTAATCTTCCTGCTTGTAATGTCAGGTTGGGCCTCTAGCTGCCTGTCAATAATATTCAAAGTCCTCCGAGTGACTTTTGGGGCATATGTGGAGGTGGTGGTCACATGTTCCAGAAGCACAAATGTTCCTGGTCTAACATTGCATAGTTCAGATCAAGTTCTGTGTTTGCAGCCAGTACCTTGTTAGACTTATGGCCGTACCATACATCTCACCCACCACCTTCCTCTTCCTCTTCCCATACAAGGTTTCCCCTCTCTGTTGGGCACTATAACTTCACCTCGACCCCTTCCTTCACTAGAGGTTCTTCAAGTTGGGTTGATAGCCTCTGCAAACACTTCTACATGGAAATCTTGATAATTGAAGCATTTTGCATACATTAGTGTCATTATACTTATTTTTCAATGTATAATCACAAATAAAATGTTTGATTGAATGGTAAATATATAGGTATAACTATACATAGCGTGAGTGATAGGGTTGGCATCCCTGGCGGCCAGTGTTTCCACTGCTCCATGCAGCAGCCCAGGAGTCCACACGTGCCCGCTGGTACCACTTCTCTGCCCATCGCTACCATCCCATCAAGCAAGGAGCCGTTAGAAAAGTGATTGAGCCCCATCAGAGCTATAGCAAAAGACAACCTGCTTGAGTTAATCAAGCAGATGTGTTAAAATGGCAAGGGTTAACCCCTTCACTATGGCCAGCCCAAAACATCGCCCCGCGGTGTATCCGGGATCGCCGCGCTCGCCAAATTTCAATTGTCGCTATTGAATATAACAAGTTTTCAGCCATAAACTCAACATAATCATCATGTATTATATATGAAAACATGCAGAATTAAATGATGCACATATAGAAACATAAATTAATTGATAATTTTGAGATGTAAGCATAAATATAGAGATAAAATAACTCATGTATTGGCTAAAGCGAGCCAGGACGCAGTATGCGTGTCCTCGGATATGGTACGGGGCACGCAAGGACGCAGTATACGCGTCCTCGTGTTGAAGGGGTTAAAAATCATGATACAACCCTAAAGTCTTTAACAACACTTTAAATCATTTAAAAAAACTTTTGCTAATTCATACTTTATCAATAAATTTTCTTATAATTCCTGGATCATTTGCTACTATATTAATGAAAGAAATACAGGATTTATGCATAAGATATGCAAAGGAGCTGACGAAGATGTGCCTATCTTGACCCCTAGCCAGATTCCAACAATTTTGCCCTCCAACACCTTCCCTTCCCCTCTGGAAAAATCCCTTTGAGTATTATAGTAAGAGAAAATGGCCAAAGAGGTTCTACAGTTGAAGAGGTTCCCTTATGGTACAGCTGCATTCTCTTTAATCAGCGCATATATGGCTTCAATCTAGGTTTATTTGAGAAGCTTTTGTGGCCCCTTACTTGTACTGGGTGTGAATGGTGAGGGGGTGGATGGCAGACAGACAGGGCAGAGGGGTAAAAGACAATCAAACATCACTTTCTTTTGTATGGCTGAAGGCCACTGGCATCAGCAGGCTTGTGGGACTGAGAGGGTTCTCAGTAGAGTTGCCAGATGTAACTATTTCTCAGATCCCCACAGACCAGGAGAGAGAGGTGGCCGAGGGAATTTGGTAGTGGTGTATGGCACGTTGCTCGCTGCACCATCCGTCACCCCCAGCACTCTACATATTCATGTGTTGAAAAGAGTGCTTTTTAAAAACATTCTAAGGTCAAGTTTAAGAGGTCAACTTTTACAGAAATAACACTTTTCTGGGTGCTTAAATTTTTTTTTAATTCCTCAGTCTAACATTCCATGATCTTAACCCCTTCACTCTGGGCTTTGCTTACTAGCTTGCATAGCTGGCCATGCTAACAGAAAACCTTATTCCTGATACCCGATAACTGATAATGGAAAACCTTATCGGTGATAACAAATATTGGCGATAACCGATACCCGATATAAATCCACAATTCCAATACTAGCTAGCGATAAGTCGTATAGGCGAAAACGATACTATATTGATATTTCAAATAAAAAACAAAGATGAATTCAAATTTTCATTATCTGTATTTTAGAAAACTTACAAAACCTGAAAACCACACGTTGACACGTACATATAGACAGTAATACTAGAGATGCCTGAACCGGTGTTGTGTTATTTGGCGCTCCCACCATCAAAAGCTGGCGCTTTTGTTTACAAACACTGGTCTCTTGTGAACTGGCCCATCACTACTTTTTCAGTTATTCTTACTTGTCATCATTAACACTTTAACAGTCACTTCAGTAAAGAAGCACTGAAGCACTGGGGATCGGAACACTGGCACTCACTCTGTCACTTGAGATGCAGCTGAGAGGCCACGTGCCACGCCACCTCCTGATAACACAAGCCGCTGGTCTCTGTTTGTGCTCTTTACAATGGGATCACAAATTTCATGCAGTGAATAATCATATTTTGGGCAAAGTTAAATGATTTTTCTCTTTGATATAGTGATTTTTGAGTCTAACATAAAAAGATAACCTAGTATTTAAATGTTGATGATCCAAGTATGAAATCTCTTCACCGAAGATATTTAATACCCCAAAGTTTTTTCATACAACACCGGGCGCCTGGGCCACACATGCGCAGTAGGGAGGAGACAGTTTTTTTTCTGAGTGGCGGAAAAAAGTAGCGATTATCGCTAGTTTGGTTACAGAAGTAACAAAGATATATATATATATATATATATATATATATATATATATATATATATATATATATATATATATATATATATATATATATATATATATATATATATATATATATATATATATATATATATATATATATATATATATATATATATATATATATATATATATATATATATATATATATATATATATATATATATATATATATATATATATATATATATATATAGTAAAACCCGATTATCCGAAATGGAAGGGGAAGCCTCTTCGGATAAGCCGATTTTCAGATAATCCGGATTTATGGCCGCCATTTTGATCGCCGCCAGTTTGATCGTCGGCATTGTGGCGCTATGATCGTCACGACTGACGATGCAAACAATGAAACCAACAAACACACGCCACGCTAAACAAAGTAGTACGCTTAAAACATGTGATGTAAATGTTTTATTGTATGTTTGTCTGTGTCTCCTTGTCTGGACCAATGTATGTTGATACTTGTGAGCGTTGCAGATCTGAATTGTGAATGTTGCAGAGTGCGATTGAATGGTTGTGCAAGCTTGCAAGTGTGACCTTGATGCATCGTGCAGGTGGAGACACAGTATGATGACTCATATTATCGCGAACTCAGTATGTTGGAAGGGAATGTGGCATGGAGTGGAGAGGGAGTCGTGTTTGTGTCGTTGTCTTGAGAGTATGGTGTGAGAGTAGTCGCAGTAGTTTGTTCGTTTCGCCGCACCTACGTCCTTGCTGGGGCGAAAAGGACGTGGTGTTGTTGAGAGTTTGTTTAATGTTTTTGTCTAATACATTGATCTATTCGTTACAAGCTATTTCGCAATACGATTAGAAAGCATATTCATTTTAACTGTTCTTATCAATTTTAAATGTGTTAATATAGTACATATGTAGTTACTTTTATTTATTTTTGATGTTTTATAACGTTTTAGTATAGAAAAAAAATTTAATTGCATTATCCAGATCAGTTTCGGATAATCCGGTTTTTCGGATAATCCGCTCTCGGATAATCGGGGTTTTACTGTATATATATATATATATATATATATATATATATATATATATATATATATATATATATATATATATATATATATATATATATGTAAATAAGTAGCGGATGGCCGATAACCTGATTTTGTTTTCAGCAATAAAGTATCGCGATAACGGCCAGCTATGCAGCTTGGTGTGATATTCGGGGTGCCCACGCATGGGAAACTTATATGTTGAAACTAATAAAACATTGATATTTTTTTATATAAAAATCATTCATGAATAGTGTATTGTTTATCATTTGAAAGCTTATTGATATCTCTACATTTATATTGCATATTTATTTATGATTAATATAAAACAGAAGAGAAAAGGAAATTAGGTTTTTATTGCCAAGATTTTTCTTTATATCTTTGTGAAGGCTTTCAAATCTGAATTTGTACTATATTACACGGCTCATAAGTTGCTCTCCCCACTATAAGACATAAATGATTGACAAAAATATTTAAAATCTTTCTCTGCATGCCTCTGTTTACCCCACTCCCTGCCCATCTCCACTCCCCCCCCCCTCTCTCTCTCTCTCTCTCTGATATATATATATATATATATATATATATATATATATATATATATATATATATATATATATATATATATATATATATATATATATATATATATATATATATATATATATATATATATATATATATATATATATCACTTTATAATGATGCCAGGCGACGAGTAAAAAGACTAGTAGGTCAGGCAAAGCATAGATATGAAGAAAATATTGCAGCCAACTGTAAAAATAATCTGAAATCTTTCTTCAGTTACATAAACAACAGAAAGGCGATCAAAAAAGGTATTGGACCTTTAACAAACAGCGACGGTGCACTAGTGACTGACAGCCAACACATTGCAATCCTCTTAAACAATTACTTTTCCTCGGTGTTTAATAGTAACAGTCTTCCTCTCGCTACCACCAACACCAGTACTATTGTAAATCTCAAGCATGCATTGCCTAATTTTGAAATAACAACTGATGAAGTCCTTAAAGCTCTCCATTCACTTAAAACAAATAAAAGTCCCGGACCCGACAAAGTATATCCTATACTGCTTAAAGAAACAAAGAGCGAAATACTCTCCTCCCTCACTACCGTATTCAATATGTCCTTGCGACAAGGCATCGTCCCTTCGGATTGGAAAAAGGCTAACGTGACACCGATTTTTAAGAAAGGAGACAAAAAAATACCAGGTAACTATCGACCCATTAGTCTAACTTCAATTGTAGGTAAGCTACTCGAGAGCATAATTAGAGACAAAATTGTGAGTTACCTCGAAAGCCTCTCATTAATTGGGGATTCACAACATGGCTTCCGTAACAAAAGATCCTGCCTGTCAAACCTACTGACCTTTTATAACGATCTCTTCTCAATTTATGATGTAACCAAATCAGTGGACATAGTCTACCTTGATTTCCAGAAAGCGTTTGATAAAGTCCCACATCATAAATTACTTTATAAATTAAAGCAAATAGGCATTGACGGTCAAGTAAACCAATGGATCGCGAATTGGTTAAGCAACAGACAACAAAGAGTTGTGATTGACGGATTTAACTCAGAGTGGGCGCCAGTTACTAGTGGCGTCCCTCAGGGCTCGGTTCTTGGCCCAGTGCTCTTCATTATTTACATCAACGACGTGGATGTTGGACTCAATAATCGCATTAGTAAATTTGCAGACGACACAAAGATTGGTAACTCGGTTCTGACTGACGAAGACAGGCAAAGCCTCCAAGAGGATTTGCACAAAATTTCAGCTTGGTCGGATAGATGGGAGATGCCCTTTAACGTAGACAAGTGCCAGGTCCTTCAAGTTGGAACAAAAAATAAGAAGTTCGATTACGAAATACGCGGCGTTAAACTCACAAGTGTTCAATGCGTTAAGGACCTGGGGATTAAAATCGCATCAAACCTCAAATTCTCACATCAATGCATCGATGCAGCAAATAAAGCGAACAGAATGTTGGGCTTCATTAAAAGAAACTTTTTATTAAAAAATAAAGATGTAATACTTCTGCTCTACAATAGTTTAGTCAGACCCCACTTGGAATATGCAGTACAGTTTTGGTTTCCCCACCATGCAAAGGACATTGCTAAACTAGAAGGTGTTCAGCGTCGAGCAACAAAAATGATCCCTTCCTTTCGCAACAAATCCTACGAAGAAAGGCTTTCCACCCTTAACATGTTCTCTCTTGATAAACGTCGCCTCCGAGGAAAACTGATCGAATGTTTTAAAATACTTAATGGTTTCACGAATGTAGACAGAACAAAATTGTTTATGATCGATGACACTTTGCGAACGAGGAACAATGGCACAAAACTCAAATGTAGACAAGTAAATTCAGACTGCACCAAATTTTTCTTCACCAACGTTGTAATGCGAGAATGGAATAAGCTCCCACCATCAGTGGTCCAGTGTAACACGATTGACTCCTTTAAAAACAAGCTCGACCGTCACTTCCTTGAACTCAATATTAACTAGAGTAGAAAAGCAATGTTTTGGAGCCATCTGATTAATGTAAAATCACGGACAGACCACCTAGTCTGGACCATGGGGTCTGTGTGATCTGATTTTCTATGTAAATCTCTCTCTCTCTCTCTCTCTCTCTCTCTCTCTCTCTCTCTCTCTCTCTCTCTCTCTCTCTCTCTCTCTCTCTCTCTCTCTCTCTCTCTCTCTCTCTCTCTCTCTCTCTCTCTCTCTCTCTCATACATGCTTTCATTACTTTCTCCATCCCATCCTGACACATCACATGCACCTCTTATATAACTCCTTTCCACTGCACGTATTCTTAATTTCTGTGCTGCCTTCCATGTCTACATCTCTGATGCACCTGACAGAGTTGGCAGGATAATACTGTTCCTTACTCCCCTCTTTACCTCCATGCTCACACTTATTCTTCTCTTAACCACTCTCCAGTGCACCTACTACCTGTCTGCCATTCACTGTTCTTTCCCTCACCTCGCCTTCCATACTTCCATGCTTACATAAAATTGCCCCAAAATGTTTAATATCTGTCACTTCCTCCATTCTCTCTTCCCCAGCCTCATCCTACACTTCATTGTGCTGTCTGCTCTAGCTCTGTATGGCAATGATAATAATTTTCTATGCTAAGTCGCATGCTAAGGTATAAAATCTGGTTGAATGGGCCCATTTGGGGAGTCACCTGGCCACAGCCCTGCCAAACCTAGCCTTCAGAGGAAGGACAGCCATCAGAGTAGCTGAGGAAGTGACATTGTGTCCTTGATCGCTGATGACTTTGGAAAGCAGCAATGTCACATGTTTGGGAATTTATATAGTTCATTGCTAATATGCTAAAAAGCGACACATTCACAGCACTATTTAGCCTTATTGAATGTATACCAAATATTTAATACACAAATTCAACTTATGAATAGCTGACATACGAGGGGTGATGTGGCAGTGCTGTGGAGAGGCTTGGGGCCCATCGAGATGGACTTCATAATTGTGTCTGACTATAGTAGGCTTTATGATGCTGACATAGGCCTCACATATATTTGACTGAGGCTTGATGATGCTGACATAGGCATCATACATATTGGACTAAGGTTTCCTGACACCAAAATAGGTGTCACTGTACTGAAGGGGTTGATGGGTCAGTTTTTACAGGAGAGCGACTGAAGCTTGAGCATATACTGTATGTTATGGCTTGGTAATAATGGTAAAATACTAAATGGGTTTGTAATCCCCAGGTTGCAGACAAAACTTCGGAAGTTGATATCAGACAAGAAGAAAGATGAAAAAGGAGGCAGATCATTCAGCATCAAAGAGATGGAGTACCAGGAGGCCTTGGAGACACAGCAGCAGACCGTCCGGGACCTGCGGCTCAAGACTCAAAACTTGGAGGTATTCACAACCACAGAAGCTTTAGTATCCTAGTCATTTCTCCTAGTAATTTTATTAAAATATATGGAAGATATTCAAAACAAAACTTGTTGGCATTGATCAACGTAACCCAAAAATATACCTGTCTTCATTTGTGCAACCACATTAATGTGAAGGACGATACTGCTTTTTTTTTTATTTTAAGATCTCATTGAAATCAGGTTCCAGATTTGAGGAGCCAATTATAAGAATGGATTTCAAATGTTCCAAATTATTCCATTTGCAAATAAGAAAGGAAATTTGACTGCATACTGCATGAAATTTTTCCCGAGGCCACCATGCTGCAGGCTGGATGAAATAATACAGCGGGCCGGGTGTGGCCCCGATCCGTGCTCAAGAGCAAAAGGTTCATCATATCTAGTTGCTTATTTAAAAAGATGGAAAACATAAGTTGCATTTATTAGTCTGGAGAAGTATGGGCAGCAATAACTGGGTATCAACAGTTGTTGATCCTCATCACCTGTTTTTACCCTGCAGAAAAAGTTGAAATTGGCCAACATTCAGTTGAATTCAGCCAAGAAGAACAAACCACTTTTGTTCCGCCATGTTGGGCCAAAAGTTGACAGTGGCCTCAAGCAGACCCGACCACCACCACCACCACCTGGCTCCAGTCGCCCTCCCCCATCACCCTCTCCTCCCAAGCCCTCACCCTCAACAGAGTTCTCAAGTCCCTCTTCTGTGGCCTCCGCCCAGCAAAGGGAGCAGGTAAGACTAATATGTCATTGGCGCTTCAGTGCTCAACAGATGACTCAGCTTTGCAGTTCTGTATAGTCACTTTCCCAGTTACAATATTGTTTTTAGTGATATGTACATCATATCAATGCTAATTAAGGGGTACAGCCATGGCTGATAGTCCATGAGCAGGTGGTGGGGCAAGCCACAGCCAATACTAGGCAGAGCATTCGAACAAGTTGATGTTCTACACATCTCTCAACAACTCTGTGAACGAGTTGTTAGTAGTTTTGTATGTAGGTCTGGGAATCACTAGTAATGCATCACCAAATGTTTTGGCTCGTTGTATTTGATGTTATAATTACAAGAGATGGCTGTATGTATGGAATACCCATGATATGTAATGAGTAAGATGAGTAAGATGCCGATATTACGGCATGTGACGGCTCCAGTATAAATGGTGAGGTGGAAATATGTGTGTGTGTGTGTGTGTGTGTGTGTGTGTGTGTGTGTGTGTTACAACTATGCTCATGTTTTTTTCTGATTTCATATTAATGTTATCCAGGTTTCATGAAAAGTGGATATGTAATGTTGACCGATAAACTTTGCCATTCTAGATTTACAAACATTTGGATGCCAATAATTAAGGTGATGTGAGTAACATGTCACATATACGGTATTGTAATCTTTATTAAGGTCATAAAGCATTACATAGTATAGTTTCCTATGTAAAATTCAACACATTGTTGATAAATAAGTGCAGGATAAGGGAATAGGGCAGCACCCCAGCCTCATGGGGTATAGCATAAATCTGGATACAGACAGGTAACGACTTGCCTTGTGATCGTATAGTCACATGTTCAATCCCGGCCAACAGCGCTATTTCGTGGGGAAAGGTAACACTCTCCTTTTACCCTAGTGGTGCGTTATGTCCTTTCCTAATATTTAATCCATCCCCCCTCAGCGTCAATCACCTGCTGGAGATGTGAGGGAAGAGTCTACCAGCTTTGAACACATGTCGGGTGTTCGTCTGATACTCTCCCAGACATTATAGGAATGCCTGGTTATCTCTGCTTTGGTCTTCTCTGCAACCTCCCACTCATGTTTCATAATGCCCCATATATTTTCTATTGGATTGATATCACAGCCCTTAGGGGGCCAGTCAAGGAAGTGAATTTCTGTCAACCGTCATTACCTCGGCAACTGCTTTGTCAAGATAAAATTCACCAAAGGGCACTCAAAACGACTGTTAGGTGATTTGGAGGTTTTAATGGGAACTAATGGTTTTGCTAAATCTTGCTCAGTTGGTTCAAACTTTGTTTTACACCTTGTGTGTTGGTAACGATAATGGCTGCAATACAGGATTTACGATAAGGTCATGCATGTTCAGTCAATTGTGTGCTCTTACATAATTATCCAACACATGAGCGTTGGCCTTTTTTATACCTCCGCCAGAGCCTGTTACAAAACTGTATTTTAACTTCATCTTCACAATACAGCATAAATGGTTCCCACACCTAACACATTATATATAATTACAAACAACTCGTTAACTCGCTCACCAAAGAGCGGCCACGTTGAGAGGGGTGAGGATTATCAACTTCCTTGAATGCTCTGCACAGTATTGGCTGTGACTTCCCCCACCACCTGCTCATGGACTATCAGCCATGGCTGTACAGTACAACACTTGCTACAAATGACCAACTTGAATTCCAAACAACCGTCTACAATATCTTCGTCAGCTTTATTAACCCATATTTATACGGGGTCGCTGTTCTTGATGAGCCGCCTCCACCTGTCTCAATCACTGCCATGTTAGGATCCAGGCCCTCTTTTCTCATATCCGTTGCTATGCAATCTTTCCGTCTTGTCTTGGGTCTTCGCCTTTTTCCTCGTACTTCCATATCCAGTACTCTCCTCTCGTCACTGTCTCCATCTCTCCTCATGACGTGCCGGTACCATCTAAGTCTTACTTCTTGTGTCTCCTTTGAGTCCACTACCATCACTGTTCCTCTGATCCTTGCATTGCTGACTCTGTCCTCCCTTGTCACCCCGCACATCCAGCACGACATCCTCATTTCTGCTCCCTCCATCCTTCTCTTGTTTACTTTCTTCACAGGTACTTCTTCTGCCCCGTACATTATCGTTGGTCTTACCACCAGTTTGTACACCTTCCTCTTTGATTTTACTGGCATTTCCCTGTCGCATAATACTCCTGATAAGTTTCTCCAACTTCTCCATCCCGCTTGGATTCTTCCAATTATTTCCTTCTTCACCACTGTCTGCTGACATGGTGGATCCCAGGTATTTAAATGCATCCACCCTCTCCAGCTCCTCACCATCCAGGCTGATACTTTCACGTCTATCTTGCTCTTGCTGCGTACACATTAAATCTTCTTCTTCTTCCGCAGCATTATTATCCCGTTTCTATATGGGGTCGCTGTTCTTGATGAGTCTCCTCCATCTAACCCTGCCCTCCGCCACTTCAAGGTCCAGGTTCTTCTCCCTGCCGTCCACCACAATACAGTCCTTCCATCTCGTCCTGGGTCTTCCTCTCTTCCTTCTGCCACCCACTTCCATGTCCATTATCTGCCTTTCACAACTCCCTTCCTCTCTCCTCATGACATGACTAAACCATCTCAGTCTCGCTTCCTGCACCTTCTTACCCACACTTGTTACCTTAACTGTACCTCTTATGACTTCATTCTTAATCCTATCTTTTCTTGTCACTCCACTCATCCATCTCAGCATTTTCATTTCTGCCACTTCCAATTTTCTTTCACTACTCTTCTTCATTGGCACAGTTTCTAGGCCATATGTCATAGCTGGTCTCTCCACTGTTCTATGCACTTTCCCTTTTAATTTCATTGGCATTCGCTTGTCACAGAGGACTCCTGACATATCACGCCAATTATTGCGCTGCATACACATTTAATATTCTGTCTTTATTCTACTTATTTTCATTCCTCTACTCTCCAGTGCCAATTTCCACTAGTCCAGTTTGCTCTCTATCTCGTACTTTGGTTCACTCACCAAAACCACATCATCAGCATACGTCATGTCCCACAGTGTCCCCTGTCTTACATCCTCCGCCAATACAACAAACACAATGTTGGAAAGGAAGGGGATCAGCACAGAGCCCTGGTGCACCCCAACCTACACTCCAAAACTGTCCGCCATGCCTATTCCAGTCCTCACTCACGTCTTGACACTTCCTGGGCCAATCTTACATACTTTTCAGGTACCTTCTTCTCTTTCAAACAGCTCCATAATTCCTGCCTTGGTATTTAGTCAAGACCTTCTCTAGATCTTTAACCCTTACACTACGGTCGGGCAAAAACAGCGCCCCACCCCGTATCCGGGGCGGCCGTGCGCGCCAAATTTCAAATGTTGCTACTGAATATAATAAGTTTTAAGCCATAAACTCAACATAATCATCATGTATTATATATAAAAATATGCAAAATTAAATGATGCACATAAAAAAACATAAATTAATTGATACTTTTGAGATGTATGCATAAATATACAGAAAAATTTGTGTTATTCATAGATGACGTGTGTCTGCTGAATTGTATTTCCTTATGTTAATTGTGATAAAGAAATAGATTTGTGGAGGAGAGGGAAGGGAAGGACACAGACGTATGATCATGGAAAATATACCCCTGATTCACCGGCAATACAGTAAACCCTCTCGTATCCGGGTTAATAGAGCCACGGGGGCACCCGGATATGGGAAAAACCCAACTTTCGATTATGGCCTGCCATAAAGGCAACGACAGAATACTGCATAGGTGCTTCTGTCCATACTCATAATATGGTATGCCCCATGGCTTTGTAGCAGTCAGTCTGCACCAGGGAGTGAAATGATTGACGTGCTCCGGGCGCTGAGAAAAGGGTTCGAGCAGCGTCGTCACGGTTAGCACTCGTGGCAATCTCTCCCTGGCTTATCGCAGTCCTGCTGCACCTTGGGGGGATCTGTTACTTGGGATTTGGCAATTAGGCTCGACAGCCTGAGCCGCTAACCCATTGATGGGGTGCCTAGCCCCGTGTTCACAGGCAGCAGCTAATGTTCCCCTGCCTGGCCAGTCACAGCAGCGGGGCCTGGACCCAACCCAGAAAAGCCCAGGTATTTGTGGCAGCTTAACCGCCCAAGTCTGCACCATCGTGTTTACCACGTAGGCTTTCTAACAGACCCAGCTCTGCCACAAGAAACTTTTTACTGGAAGGCCGATCGCTCTGTGCTGTTCTTAAGTGCGTGCCCGTGGCTTTATCGCTGCGTAGTTGCGTTAGCAACCTCGTGGCTACGAGCACCGCGGGCTTTACCACCCGGGTCAACCAGAAGGCATACCAGAGCGATACCCGAAGCGGTGCGGGCCGGCAATGGGCATCAAGTGCCCAGAGCAGGCTTCTATATGGATGCCCGGGCAGGCACCCCAGGGCGCTACCCTTTTAAGCCCGGCAATGAGCCCGAAGGCCCACAGACGCCGGGCAAGTACGCCAGGCCGCCCCACTCTGAGTGTGAGTGGGGAGGATAACCAAGGAGTCAATGACAACCAGGCGCATCCATTTGCACGTTGATATGTGGCTGTTTAGTTACACTGTGTTGCCCTTGCGAGCCAGGATGGATAGGTACCCCTTGCACAGTGCATCCAGCGGGACCACGGGGAAGCCAGCCACAAGAAGTAACCACACCTCCAGATCGGGCTGGCCCACGGGGCTCCCGAACCCCTGCGGGCCCCGTAACTCGCCTTACCGTAAGCATGGTAAAATCCTTCTTTCACATGTCAGACCGAGGGCGGTACTTATCCGCATTTCTTATTCCACCCTCACTCCCGCAGGAGTGCTAGTGGACCCGCACGCCTTCTCCACGGGGACGGAGCCCTACTCACCTAGTCCAGTCTGGATTCAGGCAGTCATCAAGGCTTAAGCTAGGGTTTGCACTGTGTGTTTCATTTAAATAGTCCTTTGACACTCCCGCCATTTAAACCAGCACTGCCTTAACTCTCGTCACTTCGATATGGTCTGCAGCGCTCGGCAAATATATATATATATATATATATATATATATATATATATATATATATATATATATATATATATATATATATATATATATATATATATATATACAGTAATCCCTCGTCTATCGCGGGGGTTAGGTTCCAGAACCCGTCGCGATTGGCGAAAATCCGCAAAGTAGTGAACTTATATTTTTTTATTATTTATATATATTTTAAGGCTCTATAAACCCTCCCCACACTCCTATTGACCTTTCCCACACTCTTATAAACACTTCCTACGACGTTTCGTTGTTACGACGCGGTCCCAATAAATGATACTATAATTCTTGTTTCGACTTTCGAGATTTTCTTCGTAAATACGAACTTCGCGCAGGAATTAGTTTGGCAGGGCGGAAGAATACTCAGAGAAAGGACAATATGAGCGTAGCTCACTTTTTTTATACCACAATTAGGTAAATACGGAAGAGGAAAGGGAGGAGAGGGACAAAGTGAGTCATGAAAAAAATACCGATAGAGGCTGTAAGAAGGGAGAACAAGGAAAAGTAATGGAGGAAACAGGGAGAGATAAAGAGGATGAAAACAAGAAGGGTGTGGGGAGGGAGGGACAGTGGGGAGAGTCATGTCAGGTCCTGAGGGAGAGTCAGGTGAGGTCTTGAGGAAGTCAGGTGAGGGCTTCAGTCAGGACATGACCTGACTCTCACTTCTGCCACTCGATCCCTCCCCACACCCTTTCCATTTCACCTTCTGTATGTGTGTGTGTGTGTGTGTGTGTGTGTTTACCTAGTTGTAAACACACACACACACACACATACACAGAGAAGGGAAATGAGAAGGGAGTGGGGAGGGAGTGGCAGAAAGAGTCAGGTCAGGACCTGACCTGATCCACTTCTGCCCCTCCTGCCACACACCCTTCGCATTTCCCCTTCTGTGTGTGTGTGTGTGTGTGTGTGTGTGTGTGTGTTCATATAATCTAATGGGGAAGGAGAAAGGGAGCAAGAGTGATAGAGTGAGAGATAAGACTAAAGATAAGAAGGTGTGAGAAAGGAGGAAACAAGGGAAATGAGTGGAGGAAATGGGACGGGAAAAGAAGAGAGAGGTAGGGAGGGTCAGGTAAAGGTGAGGAAAGAGGGGGAGAGAAAGGGTGTGAGTGGGAGGGAAAGAGATTAAAAGAGAGAGGTAGGGAGGGTCAGGTAAAGGTGAGGAAAGAGGGGGAGAGAAAGGGTGTGAGTGGGAGGGAAAGAGATTAAAAGAGAAAAACTGGGAGGGAGGTGAAAGGAAAAGAAGAAAGAAATGAGAAGGAAGGACAAAAATATGGGGACGGAGAGGGAGAAGAAAGAAAGGAAGTGGGGGAGGAGTGAACCAGGGAAAAGACTAACGGCGCAATAGGCCACGACGGGGAAAAAAAATAGGTCGGTGACGTACGTGCTTATTGAGGTGTGTTCCTAATTATGTTGATTCATATCGTTTTCATTTTTTAAGCTAAAAAATACTTATGTTACCGCAAAATCCACGATACGATACAATCTAAAAATCCGCGATAAGTGAACCGCGATATGGCGAGGGATTACTGTAATATATATATATATATATATATATATATATATATATATATATATATATATATATATATATATATATATATATATATATATATATATATATATATATATATATATATATATATATATATATATATATATATATATATATATATATTTTTTTTTTTTTTTTACAACAAAGGTGGCAGCTCACGGGCCCACAAAATGAAAACAATAATAAAAAGCCTACTCATTGCTCCTAAAAAGAAACAAAAGAGGTGGCGAAAACAAGATCAAATACGGGAGGAGAGATGTCCTGATACCCTCCTCTTGAAAGAGTTCAAGTCGTAGGCAGGAGGAAATACAGATGAAGGAAGATTGTTCCAGAGTTTACCAGCGTGAGGGATGAAAGAGTGAAGATGCTGGTTAACTCTTGCATAAGGGGTTTGGACAGTATAGGGATGAGCATGAGTAGAGAGTCGAGTGCAGCGGGCCGCTGGAGGTGGGGAGGCATGCAGTTAGCAAGTTCAGAAGAGCAGTCAGCGTGGAAATATCGATAGAAGATAGAAAGAGAGGCAACATTGCGGCGGAATTTAAGAGGTAGAAGACTATCAGTATGAGGAGGAGAGCTGATGAGACGAAGAGCCTTAGCCTCCACTATGTCCAGAAGAGCTGTGTGAGTGGAGCCCCCCCACACATGAGATGCATACTCCATACGAGGGCGGACAAGGCCCCTGTATATGGACAGCAACTGTGCAGGGGAGAAGAACTGGCGGAGATCGTACAGAACGCTCAGCCTCGAGGAAGCTGATTTAGTAAGAGATGAGATATGAAGTTTCCAGTTGAGATTTTGAGTTAAGGATAGACCGAGGATGTTTAGTGTTGAGGAAGGTGATAGCTGGGTGTTGTCAAAGAATAGGGATAGTTGTTTGGAAGATTGTGTCAGTGGATAGGTGGAGAAACTGTGTTTTAGAGGCGTTGAAGGACACCAGTTGCCTCTTTCCCCAATCTGAAATACTAGTCATCTCTGAGGCTAAGCGATCTGCAGCCTCCATCCTTGAGTATTTAACTTCCTGTATATATATATATATATATATATATATATATATATATATATATATATATATATATATATATATATATATATATATATATATATATATACATACATACATACAGGTAACTCTCGATTTACGCGAGTGTTGCGTTCTTGAAGAGGTCGCGTAATTCAAAAACAATGTAAATCAAACGAGGTAGGTTTCTGTTGAAAAATAAATACCGTAATTTTCGGCGTATAGCGCACATTTTTTCACATAAAAAATGCCTGAAAGTTTAGCTCTGCGCGTTATACGCTAAATGTACAAATTTTTAATGATTTTTTTTCTTTGGGATGTTTTTAAGGGTCTGTTTTTCGTCTTATCCAATAACAACGGCAAACTTACCTTTATTATTGTTTATAATCCTTCATAGTCCGTAGCTGTCCTATAATATGTTACCATAGAATACAGGGCGATCTAATAACTACTATACAAAGACTAAATCGGTGGAAGATCGTCCATGCCTTGCTGTTATCCCGTTTTTCCGTCGGGCGCCATTTGTATGATCTTGATCTTGATGTCACAGATGGCTTAAGATTGTATGACTAAGGAGCAGTACAAGCTACATAAAAAATCATATTGGAAAAAAATGTCCATTTGTTCATTATTAAGTATTAATATTAGTGAGAATAACGGGGTGAATATGATATCAGAAACTGTACATCATGAGTCTTGTACGAGGAGTTATTTCACGCAATCCCAGCCCGGCCGCCATTTGCATTGTTTACAAACCACATAACCACACCCACACAACAAACAGCTGCATGCCGCGTGTCACCAGAACCGAGATATCCACTCGGGCATTCATTCTCAGCCTCTCTCGTGTGAGGAAGAAATGAGGGACACCATGAGGGGCTGGCTAGTATTGGTACCAGTACCAAGCAGCCTGGTACCAGTACCGTACCGTATTGCTGGCACCGTTAGTACCGGTACTGGTACCGGTACCTGCCCACCCTTATTGTTGAGTAGCGTGGCAGCGTAGCTGCGTAGGTACTGTATTGTTGTTCAAGTGGCGCGCGGGAAGAACTGAGCTCAGCTGTGTGGCTGTGTGAGTCCAGTTGCGTGAGACATCTGGTGGCCACTCCATAAAATATCGCGTATAAGTGAAAAAAAATGCTTAAATTAAACATTTATTTGGATTTTGGACCCCGCGTTATTTCAAAAACGCGTAAACCAAACTCGCGTAAATCGAGAGTTACCTGTATATATATGTATATATATATATATATATATATATATATATATATATATATATATATATATATATATATATATATATATATATATATATATATATATATATATATATATATATATATATATATACACACACACACACACACACACACACACACACACACACACATTGACGCCATGGTAAGTGCCACACACAGGCAAAGCAATGCCTGGAGAAGGTAGGGCACACACGCAAAAGCAATTAACTGGGCCACGGTGAACGTTAACAGTGGCGTGCAGGACGCTTGTTGTGCTGTGGTGCACAAGGTAAAGAGAAATCCTTTACCTTGGTGGTGCGGTACACCGCCCGGGCAGAGCTTAGAGGCATTGCATGGGAAATTTGAATGACTTGGTGGCGTACGACAATTTTTTGGAATTTTTTGGAAAAAAAATCACATTTTTTAAAGCTGCCGGATACGGGCGAGGTCGGATTCGGTGCACCCAGATAACTGAGGGTTTACTGTACTTGCGTGCGTGTGTACATGATGCATTTACCTAGTTGCATTTACCTAGTTGTGACATACGGGAAAAGAGCTACGCTCACGCTGTCCCATCTCCATATATGCTCTTGTCCAACTTTTCCTTAAAATCGTGAATGTTTCTTGCACAAACCACCTCCTCCTCCAGCCTATTCCATAGTTCAACACATGCAGGGGTTCAAATGTGTGTGTGTCTCAACTTCTCTGAAGATGAACAATGTGTGCGTCTGTACAAGATACAATTTTTTTAGGCATTAAAACCTGTAATTAGAACAATATAATGCACATATATTGAGTGCTGAAGATTATTTATATAGGTCTCACTTAACCCTTTCCATCTGTGACGCAGACATTGGCGTCACAGTATGGAAAGGGTCAAGAGGAAATGGAAGAGGATTAATCCACTTCTTAACCTCTGAATCCTCCTCAAAATTCCTCTTAATCCTCTTCCATTTCCTCTTAAGAGGTTTAGAAGAAATTAAGAGGAAATGGAAGAGGGTTAAGAGGTTTAGAAGAGAACTAACCCTTTACATACTGTGACGCCGTCGGACGCCCGACGGTGTCGCCAGAGTGAAGGGGTTAATGCATCCTGGTGGAGGAGAGCTGTCAGAGGCATCAACCCCACACAGAAGTGAGAGAAGATATTCAGACAAATAGGAAGATTAAATACATGCTTTCAAACATGTTTTGTACGGTTGTTGTGTGCTTCTTACGAGTAGTCAGCCAAGTAGTCTGGTGAGGGGTATTTACAGCAACCACTAGCATGGTTGCTGTAAGAATGAAGGTGCGCAGGATAGCGGCTGGGGCTGTGGTGAACCGCGAGCGCTTTGGCTGGCCAAAAAACTGTCCAAGAAATGCTGTGGATACCCAAATCTTTAACTTGATAACATCCAAAGTCTACTCTTCAGATATTTCAAACTAGATTTTAAATTTGCAAATGTTGAGGTTTGACTATGCATTTTCATTTGTAGACAAGCATAAAATACCCGTGTCAGTATATCGTTTTTTGGTCAGTATGAAAAACTTCATGTTCTAATTTAATCATTGGTATAACAGCTGATGCCAGAGAGGGTCAGAGAAATTCTTGAGGAAGCCCGAGAGAGGATTGTGGCACTGGAAGCTGAGAGAGACGACTTGCAGGACCAGCTGACGGAGAGGCAGCAGGTGAGGACTTGAGCTTGGTTATATAAGATTTTTTTATAGATTAAAATATAATATTTCATCAGGAATACTTTGTAATGAACAGCACTAAGTTTTTGGCTCCTTTTTACCTAGATGCAGGTTGAGTGTGCTGTGTTGAAGTAACTAAAGAATAGCTGAGATGATGGAAAAATAGGTATCAGTCAGTCAGTTGGTCAAGGTATGCGCCGGCAGCTACAATGCCATTTGTAAGGATCCCTCCTTGCTAGTCTCCGTGCACGCCATCTTCCCATGCCAAGTAACTGGCGGAATCCATCAACCTGCTTCAGCCATGAGCTTTGTTGATGCCGTCTTGGCCTCCAGCTGGGGCAACTCCTGAGCTTACTTTGCCAGAGTTGGTGCTCATGGACTGTGCAGATACACCTGATCCCCTTTATTCATGAGGGTTAGGGGACACGCACCCCTGCAAATAGCGAATTTCTGTGAATCTTTGGTGCACACCCCAAAAATTCTCTAGACCTGCAAAAAAATCAGCGAGAGCAATCATACACAAACTTTACCTAATAAAGCATTCCTGTTTCCTGATAGTAGCGTGAAATATCACAGTTAGCATTATTTGTCAGCTCTATGTACTTTAAACTGTACTCTAACAAGCATGGAGCAATACCTCTAGGGGCGTGTCCCCGCACTCACTCGCCAACCCCATCCCGACGGTCCCCCCGAACAAGCCTCCGTGCATCCTCCAGTCCCATCTCAAGCCCCTCCAAGGATTGATCAACTTGCCTCAGCCATGAGTTACATGGGCATCCCCTTGGTCTTCTCCAATCAGGTTTGTCTTCTATAAAAATAACCCTCTAAACAGGATTGACATCTGGGAGGTATGCAACATGCCCATTTAGCCAGATTTAGGCCTCAATATAGTTTCATCATGTAGTCTCTGGTTGAGCACGATCATCCCAGTGATACCCCATGATCCTGCCAAGGCAGTTGGTACCAAAGGCATCAATACACCTCTCCAAGTCACTATTCAGTGTCTTTGTCTCACAGCCACACAGTAAGACAAGGAGCACAAGCAAGTTAAAGATTAGAATCTTTGTCCACCTCCATAGACATTAACAACACCATATACCTCACTTTTTTTTTCCAGTTTACTCCCTTATTATCTCAAAATACTGACCTTGGAAAAATGAAAAAAATGTGAAGAGAGAACGGGTCATTTTGAAGCCGCAGTTGAAGGCGGGGCTGTCTTAGCATTGGCTGACAGTTCTGAAAATTCCCTTGTGATTTGCTGTGAGTTCGATGACATCATTGACAGCATTCACCCAGTCAGTGGCCTCGCTACCTTAAAGCAGTGTCACTGGCCATTTTCCCCAAACTGTTGGGGCTACGGGCAACTGGGGTTGCATGTACACCCAACCGGGAGCAAGTTGTCGGTTGCTGTAAGCTGGTGTCACACTGAGCCTTTTTCCTCCAACCGCATTGGCATTAGGGGCAACTGGCAACTCCAACTTTTCCGGGTGTGCGTTACACATGGCCAAGGCTAGTTGCCCACAACGTAAATAAAACAATAGCCCTGTATCCACATGGGGTCGTCTGCTAAAGGAAGGGCTGTCGTGGCTTGTGCTGCCATTACCCAAGTTTTGGGATTGTTGCTGCAGTTAAATGGAAGGATGAAGTTGTTGTGGGCACAGTTATGGCTTCAAAGGCAGGAGGACAGGAGTGTTTACTCAAACGTTGTCAGAGAACTGTGCTGTGAAGACCAGTGTGGTGACTTCTGTCATCCCCGTGTTGTAAGGCATCCCATCCTGATTGGGTATGCGCAGACCCCAATGTTTACTATCACAATGCTGATATTATAGATCGTCCAGGCAAGATGGCGGCAAGACAGCATGGTAACTTTTATGAGAGAATGGACAAATTCCAGGATGAAATGGACACCATAATATACATACAAGGGGTACTGGTTATCACATTTACCGACATAAAGGGGTGTAAGTTATCTCAATTATCACATATACCGACGCTACTCAAGCCCCTGCCGCAGCGGGTAGCCAAAGGGTGCTGTTACAAAGACTAAACCCGCGGTCCCCAAAGTATGATGAAAAGTGTGAAGTATGAAGAAAAATGTGTGAAGTATGAGGAAAATGTGTGAAGTATGAGGAAAATGTGTGAAGTATGAAGTACAATGGAGACTCAATACTCAAACTTAATTCGTTCCAAATGGCTGTTCAAGTATCAAAAAGTTCGACTACCGATACCTATAAATCAGGTAATTCGTTCTAACCTTAGCAAAACCTTAAGTTTACAAAAATTTCAATGTAAATTTTTTTATAATTTTGATTTGTACCTGCCATAAGTGAAGGCTGGTGATGGATAACGTAGAAGAGGAGGGGGAAGGGTGGGGAGGAGGAGGGAGGTTATTCGTCGGAGGACGAGTCACCATCTGGTAACTTGTCTCCTGGTGTGATTCCAGTGAACCCACTAGTGTAGGGCTGTGGCTCACTAACACTTGCACTCTCACTAGATTTCTTTTTCAACAAGAATCCTTATCCACATATTTCTTAAATTGATGCACAAACTTCTCGGTGGCAACTTTGTCAGCACCTGCGGCCTCGCCGTGCCTCACAACAGAATGAATTCCAGTTCTCTTCTTGAAATTCCCAAACCACCCCTTACTAGCTTTAAAATCTTCACTGGAGTCAGAGGTAGTATCACAAATAAGATCACCATGGAGCCGCCTAGCCTT
This sequence comes from Eriocheir sinensis, assembly GCF_024679095.1. Taxonomy (NCBI): domain Eukaryota; kingdom Metazoa; phylum Arthropoda; class Malacostraca; order Decapoda; family Varunidae; genus Eriocheir; species Eriocheir sinensis. Next base: position 9,130,592 of record NC_066530.1, read on the forward strand.
CGCACAAATAATGCCCTCTGACATAGAATCACCAGCCATCTGCCTTTCGTTTATCCACACCATCAATAATTTTTCCATTTCTTCCACTGCCGCAGGTCGCTTAAGTTGCTTTTTCACACCCATCGCCACATCAGCTCCCTTAATGGCCTCCTTGTTCTTCAGTATGGTGGCTACTGTAGATTTCGCTATACAATACTCAGCTGCAAGATCGGTGATTCTTGCTCCTTTCTCGTATTTATCAATAATCTCCTTTTTCCGTTCAATGGTCGTCACTACATTCTTCCTTTTAGGCTTATTTTCACCACTAATAAGCCTCTTTGGTGCCATTGTAAGTTTCTAAATGAAAAACCACAGACAGAACGCAGGAGAATGTTGTTGTTCACACGACCGTGGCGGGACAACTGGCGGCGGCAGGGAGGGAGAGGCCAGGAGCCTTTGTTTACAACCACATGTTCGGACATTCGAGTACCAAGTCGAACTTTTGCGTTCGAGTATCGAAAAGTTTGACTTCCAAGACGTTTGAGTATTGAGTCTTCACTGTATGATGGGGTGGGCAGGTACCAGTACCAGTACCGGTACTAACGGTACCAGCTTTACGGTACGGTACCAGTACCAGACTGCTCGGTACCGGTACAAATACTAGCCAGTCGCTCATGGTGTCCCTCATTCTTCCTCACACAAGTGAGGCTGAGATTGAGTGCCTGAGTGGATATCTCGGTGATATGGATATTATCTGTCTCTCTCTCTCTCTCTCTCTCTCTCTCTCTCTCTCTCTCTCTCTCTCTCTCTCTCTCTCTCTCTCTGTAAATCTATGTAAATCTCTTTCTCTCTCTCTCCACTGAATGAAAATATTTATTTTTCAATAGAAACCTACCTCTTATTTGATTTACATTGTTTTTGGTTAACGCGACCTCTTCAAGGACACAATACTCGCGTAAATCGAGAGTTACCTATAGTAGTAGTAGTAGTAGTAAGAAAAGCAGACGAAAAGCGAGTACTATGTTTGGTGACCTTGTCTATTGAAAAAAGAATATATCACAGATTCAGAAACGATTTGTAAACGAGTTGGAGTTTGTTCGGAGAGATCATCTCTGGAGATATTTGCGAAGGTCTCTCTCTCTCTCTCTCTCTCTCTCTCTCTCTCTCTCTCTCTCTCTGCTTATAAGATAATTTTATACATTCTGTGTACACTCAACCCTCGATTTGCCGGACTAAAAGGGGGGAAGGCTTGTCCGGGAATGGCAAATGTCCGGCAATGGAAAATGTCCGGGGGTCTACCCCCTTGCCGGACTTTACCCTATATATGTCCGGGAAACACAACCCACCCCCGGACTACACCTCGCATAGCTGTCCTATACTCCATCTATTTTACGTAAAAGTTCCAGTTTTTGCGACACAGAAAGGTGCACAGGTTTAGCTGTACGCTTGGTTACTTTCTTTGGTGGGTTTTTGGGTGGCATCGTTGTGAAGAAGAGGTGTATCCACGACAAGCACGTAAGCACAACACTCGTGTGACGCGGCAGACTTGTGTACAGTCCAGTACTAGACGTGTATGTCCGCCCGCGCTGCCATCTAGTGCCCGATTTGCGAACTTTGTCTGGCGCGGTAGTTTGAAATCGACTTGTCCCGGACTTTTTTTTTTTTTTACCCCACGGACTCTTGTCCGGCAAATCCGAAATCCAGCAAATGGAGGTCCGGCAAATCGAGGGTTGAGTGTATATCTATTTTCATAATAAAGGTGAAATTCATAGATTCAGTATACAGCACCCTCTCGAGTTTTGCGCTATCCGAGTTTCGCGATCCTCGAGTTTAGCGCTTAGTCCTAAATTCTTACCATCACGACTTTCGCGCATTACCGCTACGAGTTTCATATTGCTTTGACATGTACGGGTCACGTCTACCTACCGTTGGCGTCATGCTTGCTGCCTTAAAAGGCAGTGTCCAACCATTGGGACTATGGGCAACCGCAGTTGCCTGTATGCCCAACCAGGAGCGAGTTGTTGGTTGTCCTTATGAATGGAAAACGGTTGTGAGTAAGAGCGTGGGTACATGGGTACCGAACGGCTGCATGTTAACAAACAGACGACGGCAGTGGCTGAGGAGTGAGGAGCAGTGGAAGATGGCTCACCAAGAGATTCGTAAAATGGACTGGCAGAGCTGCTTTGTTTACTACTTGATTAACAAGATAAGAGAACACCCCGTGCTGTAAAACCACAGTCCAAAAATCTTTTTATCGTCTATGAAAATTGTAGATCTCCCGGTGTTGTTTCCCTTTTCTTCTTCTTCTTTTGACCTGTAATAATGCATGGCAGCGACGGTGAAAAGTAATAGTGGAAAATTGTAAAGGGGCATAGAAAAGCAAAATCAGGGAAAGAAAAGGACAGAAAAACACCTAAGTTCAGGGTGAAGTGTATAAGTGCCCACTGCTAAGTAACTAAGGGCCACTTTCACAGTCACTTTGTTTGTTTTGATTGTTACCAATGGCGGCGATCGCCGCTTAGGATTTCACGTGAAACTGGCCTTTGGGGTAGTGGTGGTTGCAGACGAAGCAAGAGATGTTGAGAGTGTGTGGTAAGTGCGGGGCTAGGCTAACCCTGCAGCCGCCACTACCACCCCATCGGCCAGTTTTACGTGGAAATACTTTAGCGGCGACCGCTGCCATTGGTAACGATCGAAGCAAACAAAATGACTGTGAAAGCGGCCCTAAGTGCATGTTGTGAAGTATAAAAGTGTGGAGAAGGAGGACCTAAGAAGCGTTACAAAGCGTTACAGGTCAAAAGAAGAAGGTCCACTACACTGGCCGGTGTGGTGAGAAATATCTCCCCGATGAAATTAGTCATTCTGCTGTCCACCACGCATGTGCGCTGTGGGAATACACAGCATTAAAAGTATTAATTTCCCTGGTTTTGTTCTAGTCTGTCCATTTGTGATCTTTGTGAGCGGTGAGGGAAATATGAAAACAGTAAGCAAGTTGAACCTCTCTGCGAGCTATTTTGCGGCGGCGGCAGCGGTTTACATTCAATAGGCATTGAAAAGTCAATCATGATATTAGTGATTTCATGATTTTTAACAGAAAGAGTTAGCAGATTATTTCATAACACACAGAACACTACAAGAAAAATATAGGTTTGTCCAACTGTCCCACGGGTGACTGCTAGCGACCGCCCTTACTTTAGCAGACGACACCACGTGGATCACAAGCATGTATTCAGAAGTGCCAGCCAGTTGTAAGGCAGCCGCCTTCAACTTCGGCTTAAAAACGATCTGTTCTTACTTCCCATTTTCTGCCTATTAACAAGGTATGTATTTTGAGATAACAAGGGAGAAAAGTCGAAAAATTGTGATAACAAGGGAGTAAAGTTGGAAAAAGTCATTATTTTCTACGGGTCGGAACCAACAAGCGCTTTAACATGTATTTCAATACCTCGAGTTTCGTGATCCTCGAGTTTAGCGCCATATCTTCAGAATGAAGCAAGCTCGAAACTCGAGAGGGTACTGTAATTGATAAAATTAAGAAATGAGGAATAAGTAAGTGGATCCTTTGTCTCTGCATGGGGCAAGAGAGTTTGAGTGGACAGCCAGGGCCCAGCTGGCCATGGGCGGAGTGACCTGGGGTCCCTCCCCCACAGCTACCTGCGGATTGAGTGCCCCCAGGAGACTAAACTCATTGGTCAAGCATATTCATTTTTTCACTCACTGGTGGACCAGTTATGAGTCGATCCGATAGTACATTGTATTATAGAAGAGAGAAAAAAAATACTAATCGGCCCCGATTAATCGGTCAAAAGGCCGATTACCGATTAATCGGCAAAGTGGCCGATTAGGCCGATTACCGATTACTTACCAATTACTCGGTGCAACCCTAATTATCGCATATACTGACATACAAGGGGTGTAGGTTATCTCATCACATTTACTGACATACAAGGGGTGCAGGTTATCTCATTTATCACATTTCCAACATACAAGGGGTGCAGGTTATCTCATTAATCACATTTCCAACATACAAGGGATGCAGGTTATCTCATTTATTAAATTTACTGACGTACGAGGGGTGTAGGTTATCACATTTACCAACATACAAGGGGTGCAGGTTATCTCATTTATTAAATTTACTGACATACGAGGGGTGTGGGTTATCACATTTACCAACATACAAGGGGTGCAGGTTATCTCATTTATTAAATTTACTGACATACGAGGGGTGTAGGTTATCACATTTACCGACATACAAGGGGTGCAGGTTATCTCATTTATCACATTTACTGGCATACTAGGGGTGCAGCAACAAACCTTCATAATTCATACATTTTTCAAATTCAAAACATGCATCATCATTTACTTTTATAAAAATAAAAATAAAATTGGGTGGGACAGATAACAATAGGCAGTTGACAAAAGATATGGTACCGTGCCAACATTAATCCACCCTGTGTATGTAAATAAAGCCCGCGCATGCGCAGATCAGGATGGGGTGCCTCACAACACAGGGATGACATAAAACGTCACACCGGTGTTGTGTTCCTGAGATAATAAATAGCCTTCATGCAGGGGTAAGCTTATGGGAAATAGCATCTTCATGATTTCAAAAAACAAAACTGTCTTGATGTGCATATGCAGGCCCATAATATTTGCATTTTTTTGGGGGGGGGGGGGGCGAATGGGGGGCCTGGAGGGCATCATAGGTTCATGAGGTGGGTTGAGCAGGCAAACGAAGTGAGTATAGCCATGCACGCTGTTGGGGGATGCGTGAGAACAGCTCTGTTTATCAACAAGTCTTTGTTTGTTTACATTTGCTTCTGAGCATGCTTAGTTCACAGGACAGCCAGGAACACAACACTGGGAGTCCTACAATTTTTATAGACTGGAGAAAAAAAGTTTTTTGAACTGTGATATCACAAGACGCAGTGTTCCTTATCTTGTCAACTAAGGGGAGCGTTCGCCATGTCTTAAATAATTAACGTATGATCCTGATTATATTCATGTGAAATATATGATTATTGGGAAGTATTATACGCTTTCTTTCAGATCTCTAAGTCGATACATAATAGCAGGAAAAAATAAAATTACTTTTCTAACAAACTTCAACTCAAAATTCCTCTCTCATCTAATCACCTACGCTGCTGAGAAAATACTAAAGAAACTTAAAGCAGAATCCAAAAGGTTCATCATGGAAAAAATTTTCAATTTTGATTTTGTTAAATGAGAATTTTTTTCAATTTTGTTAGTGTATCTAACGATATTAATTTTTTTCTGACAATTGTCCCTTGATTGAAAAGAAAACTCACGATAAAAAGCTTGCGCTTCAGCTCCTCTTTCCAGTGATGTATTGTTTATTAAAATTGGTCAAATAGCAGCAACAGAATTTCTGAAAAACTGAAATTAATTCTGTTTTCTTAAAACAAGAGTTAAAGTCCGCGGATTTATAGAGTTCGCCCTTTAAACCTAGATGCCTTCCCAGTTGGTATTCGTTACTGAATTGCAGGTTTTCTTTGTTTTGAAGGACTTTGTGTGTCTGATGGTGTCCTTTTCTTGGAAATCGAGCCAAAATGCAAAAATCACAGGCTTCTCCGGGGTGACTGATGTAACATGTCAGCTCTGCTGCCTTCAGGGCCATCGCAGATGCTACTTTGCTTCAAGATACCATACGAATATTCTTTTAGGATATTTTCTACACTGAAACATGACGACGTATGCACCTGTGTATGATTTTTTATTTTTTATTTTTTATTTTTTTCCAAACGTGGCTTGCCTTTCTTGAGGAGCCTCAATGGTAGTCAGCCCCAGCCTATCATGGCACAGGCAAGTGTTTTATAGTGACGTAAGTGACGAGTGGAAGAGGGCTGGGGGGAATTCAGCCATAACTCTGTCATTTTTGCTTATTTCTTCATAATATTTTGCCACAAGGTAGCCGAGGCCTGTATGAAGATGTGTGATTTTTTAAAAATATTAATGGTGGACGCTCTCCTTAAATAGTAAACAAAGCAGCTCTGCCAGTCCACTTTACGAGTCTTTTGGTGGGCCATCTTCCACCGTTCTTCACTCCTCAGCCACTGCCGAGCTGTCATCTGTTCGTTTACATACAGCTGCGCAGTTGCTCTTACCCACCACTATTTTCCGTCTGTACGAACAACAGACAACTCCCTCCCTCTTGGGCGTAAGGGCAACCGCGGTTGCCGGTAGCCCCAGTGGTTGGATGAAAACTGCCAGTGTGACACCGCCTTTTAGGCATTGCACGTGGCGCTGACGGTAGGTAGACGTGACCCATACATGTTAAAGCAGCACGAAACTCGGGACGGTAATGTGTGAAACTCGGGATGGTTATAATTTAGGACTAAGCGCAAATCTTGAGGATTGCGAAACTTGGACTGCGCAAAACTTGGGAGGGTGCTGTAGATTTTTTATGTATTTATTTACTTTATTTTATTTATTTATTTATTTATTTTTCTTTTTTTATGTTTCGGCTAATGGTACTGGTAGGCTTTCTTTCTGGTAGTCTGATGGTCGGCCCCAGTCTATTTTGGTGCAGGCAAGTGTTTATTGTGGTGCCATCTTGCTTGCCTCATGCTGCCCCCGGGAGCTCATCTTTGAGCCTCTATTTTGAGAGAGAATATAGAGTCTGGGTTGACAGTATATGGGAAGTCTCAGGCCACTCGGCGGTGACTGAAATATCCCAGCTGTGGCGGCGGGCATAACTTGAACCCATGCCCTCCTGGGTGCGGTGCTGGCATGCTAACCACTCAGCCACCACCTGCTAGAATTGATGGATTTTGTTTGTGATCAAGTAATCATATTTGCAATCTACTGAAGACAACACATTAAACACTTATTTCCAGTGTATTCCTACTTCTTTCCAATTTTTATGTGTCAATATTTTACTGAGTTCATATTTTCCTTGCAGGCAGCTGAGAATGCAGATTATGAGGCCCAGCAGAGGATAGCCTTGCTGGAGGAGGAGGTTTCTAACTTGAAGGAGGAGTTGCATCATCAGGGGGTGAGAGAGGAGAGGAGCTCGGTGGCTGCGGTGAGAGCTGAGCGGGAGTCCCACACCCTCTCAGTCCGCACTGTGGCCCTTCAGGAGCAGCTGGTTGCCACGGAGGAAAAGGTTGCAGCAGAGAAGATGAGGAAAGATGCCTTGCACTCAGAACTAGGTAGATCCTCATAAGGGTTTAGTATTACACTTGTAAGTACAGTATTATAGTGAATTGAAGTATAAATTGGTCAGAAATGAAAAAACTGAGAAAAGTGCAACAAAGATATGATTACGTCCTTAAAACTTAAAATGAAGGTGTGGTAAAGTGGGTACCCTACTATGTAATAAAGAGAAGGGAAAAAAAAAAAAAAAAAAAAAGTTGTTTAACCCCTAAAGGGCCGGAGGCGGCTATAGCCGCTTTTCCACGGAAGGGCCGGGGGCGGTTATAGCCGCTTTGCTTTTTTCGCGCTAAATTTATTTACTTTTCGGTAATTTTCGATGACCATTCGTTGGCAACACTGCCAGAGATATGTTTAGGCTACTGCTTCAGAATCTTGCCCGCTCTCACGATGGACAGGCGTACTGACACGGATTCTGACGCGTCCGATTTCCTGCCAGACCCTGCCGAGCCCAGTAGAGCAACACGAGAATGAGAAGAGTATGCTACAATGACTCCCAAACCACACATCACAAGACTGTGTTACATAGAGAAAGCTTAGAGTATTGACTATATATAAGAATTAGAGCATGGGGGCATCCGTTTTCATTACGCACTAGTCAAGGCCACACAAGCGAAACGAACGCAGAGCGGGCAAGAGCCTCGCTAACTCCAAAAGTCTCTCCTCTTCAACTCAATATTTCTCCAAAACCACAGCACATAGAAACGTTTTCATGCAATGATTAAAAAGAAGAAGAGTTGATGATGACTATGACGACAAAGTAATTTGTTATTGCATTGTAGTTCAGCAGAATCAAGTGTGTGAATATAGGCTATTTTCGGTGTTTGGTGCTGAGGTGCCGGTCCTGTGGATGTTGTAGATGACCACCCAGGCCGGCCCTTTAGGGGTTAAGGAAAGAAGACGCCTTCCACTTAGAGGCTGACATTCATTTTTTTCAAATCGATATGAAATTTTAGTGTTTAGCAGGTTAACTATACAGTGTCCAAGTATCACTGAGATCCGATCATTAGGTGACGAGAAATAAATTATAATGTGCTCGGTAAATGCCAATAAATGCTGTCGGCATTAATCAAAATTACTCGGGTTTTTTTCTTCTTAATGTCTTGTGAATCAGTCTGTATAATCCAGATACATGTAGCTTTAATTCTGTTGACTTAGATTTTCATTTTCGCATTGCATATTCGAAAAAAAACATCTACAAAATCATGATGACAAAACTTTAGCAGTTTTTTGGAAAAAAATTCTAACGAGATTTACAAACATTTTTTCGAAAATCTAAATCTTCAGAAAAATTCTCCTTTCTTTCCTCTTTCTAAACATACCTTTATGTCTGCAGTCAGTTAAAAACCTGACACCGTGATTTTGCCCTAGAGGTCAAAAACCTTACTTTTGAGATACGAGCCATTTTCTTCTGAGTAGTGCATATCATCATATTTACAGGCTTTATGTGGCATAATTGTACATATATTGGGATAATAACAGCAATTAAAGGTAATTCAATGTTTATTTTAGTGTTTAGGCTTTATGGTACCTGGTCCCCTCCTGTATAGAGGATATTACTCACTCGCAGGTGAGGACACGTGACAATGACGGTTGAGTCAAAACAGTTACAAGTCAGCTGAAGCCTCTATCTCTCCCAGCATTTTGTGCATGCTGTTGAAATAAGGCTTTCCAGTTGTTTGTGACTAAGTATAAGTCTTTCTTCGTCTTCGTCAGGAGGAGGAAACTCCTTATTGAACAGCTGGCATCACAAAGATGTCTGTGTTACTTTTGGTGCTATGGTAGTCACTTATGATGGTGGAGGTGAATGCTGGGAGGTTGAGGGTACTGGGTGAGGCAGTGGTGATGACTCAGGTCGTGAGGTGGTGGCTGGCTGGGGGGCGGGAGATAAGGCTTGCTCACCCGAAGCTACGCTTTCTTCCCTTCTCCTGCTCCTCCTCCTCTCAGTCATCTTCATAACTTTTTCTAGGTGCGTTTTCCTGAGCTTAGATGGGTGACCCATGGCTTCAAATCCTCTAAAATTCAGGAAGAGCTTTGCAAAACGAGAAAGACGCTTGGGAGCTGAGCGCGTGACATCCATCTCTCAAGGAGTTAGAGGGGACACTATGGTCACAACTGTGACTCACTCCTACTACTCTCTCGCTCTCTCGATGTTGCCATATGATAGCTAAAAGGGTAAAAGCACAAAAAAATGCCTCCCCAAAAAGCAGAAAAAGGCTTCAATATCATCAAAACCATAAGCAATAGCAATAGCAATGGAGTGTGCGGGGCATTTAAATAATGGTAAACATAGGCAATTTAAAAATATAAGGAATAATGGCATCAACTTGCGGTTTTCACAGAAGATGCCAGATATTTCAAGGGTGATTATGATGTTAAAAACTCAATATTGACCTTTGGGTCGAAAAATATTATTTTTTAGGCACAAGATGTGTGGAAGCAAAGAATAGGAGAGATAAAGCATGGAGACACTCAAACAGGAGAAGGAATGCCATAAACAGGGAAAGCTATAGAGAAACTAGAAATGATTGAGCAGAGAAGAAAGGAAATATGAAAATAACATAATAGAACAATGTAAAGAGGATCCGAAACATTTTATAGACATATAGATAAGAAATTAAGAAAAAAGAAGCTGCAAATACCATCAAAGTGGGTGACCAAGTCTATGAGGATGTAAAGGGAATCTGTGAAATATTAATGAAACCTTTCAAAAATGAAGAGCACCTAAGAGGCAGAATTTGAAGAGAAGGATGAGGAGAGGTGTCAAAAGAATGGAAAACATAAAACTGGATAGAGAAGAGATACTGGGGCTATTGAGATCACTAGATGGTAAGAAGACAGTGGGTCCAGATGAAATATCAGGCCAAGTACTGAAAGACTGCAGTGAACAGATAATAGAACCAATTCATGACATTATATGTTCGAGCAAGACTGAAGAAGTCCCTGTGCAATGGAAGAGGGCACATGTGGTCCCATTACATAAGAGTGGAAATAAACAAGAGCCTCTGAACCATAGACCGGTTTCCCTAACAAGTGTCACGTGCAAGCTGTGTGAGAAGATATTTAGAAAACAGTGGATGGACCGTCTGGAAAGAAGGAAGATAATAAATGAAAGTCTATTTGGATTCAGACAAGGTAAATGTGTCACAAATCTAATGTTTTTACTCAAGAGTAATAGGGCCTACATTAATACATAAAGTGCAGGAGAGAGACGGATGGGCTGATTGGATATTTTTGGACCTAAAAAAGGCATTTGATAAAGTTCCATATAAAAGATTGCTGTGGAAACTAGAACATAGAGGAGGATTAGGGAGAAAAATGACAGAATGGAAGAAAAATTAACTGACAAACAGAGAAATGAGAACCGTGTCGTAAGATGAAAAATCAGATTGGAAGAATGTCACAAGTGGAGCTCCAGAGGGATCAGTGTTAGCGCCAGTAATGTTTTTAATGTATATAAATGATATGCCGGAAAAGTAAAGAGTTATGTACATGAGTATGTACGCAGATGACGCCAAACTCCTATGAAAAATAAGAGATGAGGATGATTGTAATAAGCTGCAGGAAGATATAAAAGAGATACATGAATGGAGTAGAGTATGAAATGGAGTTTAATGAAAAGAAATTTCACACAATGAAAATGTAAAAAAGTAAAAATAGATCATATTGAGTTATAGGATGGGAGGGACAATCATCAACACAGTGAAGGAAGAAAAAGACAGGAATTATAATACAAGATACACTGACACCTGAGAAGCACAGAAATAAGATATTGGAGAAAAATATAGTCTGCTGCAAAATATTAGGGAGGCATTTCACTACTTGGATGGGGACATGGCGAGGAAAATACTAACAACATTGATTAGACCAAGGTTAGAGTATGCAGCAGTTGTCTGGTCACCATCATTCATCATCATCATTTCATCGACGCCTGCTCCTAGGAGCTCCCACCAGGGGATGGCCACAGCAGAAAAGCTTCCAACTTTCTCTATCCAGACACTCACTCCTTGCCTGATCCTTGCCTGGTCACCACACAGGAAAAAGGACATAAGGAAACTTAAAAAGATTCAAAGGATTGCAGCTAAGATGGTACCAGAACTGTCATGTCATACGAGACTAGATTGAGGGAACTGGACTTACCAACACTGGAAGAAAGAGGAGACCTGATAGCATTGTACAGGAACACAAGTGGAATGGATGAGTTGAATGGAAATTATTTAATTGAGATGTAAGGGAGGAGGCAACTAAGAGGACACAGCAAGAAATTGAGAAATGGACTTGTTTGAGACATAACAAAGTACAGTAAACCCTCGATATAACGGACCCGCTTATAACGGATTTCGGATATAACGGATAAGGTCAGAAGGTCAGAAATCCACGAGGACCGACCGAGAAAAGTTTTTGAACAAACCGCGCCCGGTAACTACAACAGCGTCTGTTAGCCATCTCGCCCTCCTCCCTTAATCTGCTGTCCCATCCTTTGGTGAGTGTAGCAGTCTTTTCAGCCCACCTGATGAAATATTTTCCTTGATCCTTGTGGTTTCCATTTAAATGAAGAACGTATTTACACCACAAGAAAGTCTTATGCATAAATCCAGGGTTTGTAAATGTTATAGAAAATAGCCAAGTGTTTGTGAGTGTCAGTACTGACACAGCATAAGGTGTCGCCCGTTATGTAGGTTAGGTTAGGTTAGGTTAGGTAGCGGAAATACGAAGCGCAAGATGGGAGAGGATGGTGGCAGGGGTTGCAAAATACCTCCTCACCGAAATAAGTCGCTCAGCTGTCCACCACACATGCACACTGGGGGACTACACAGCAGGGAAAAACATTAATTGACCTCTCTTTTGATTCTTTTTTTTTAGGACCAGCGAGTAGCGGGCTTTTTTATTATTGTTTCCTTTTTTTGTGCCCTTGAGCTGTCTCCTTTGTTGTAAAAAAAAAAATTTGCCTCGATTTGTTCTAGTTTGTCCACTTGTGATCTTTGTGAGCGGTGAGCGAAATATAGAAACAGTAAGCTAGTTGAACCTCTCTGCCAGCTATTTTACAGCTGCGGCGGCAGGTGGCGGCATTGTACAACAGGCATTTAAAAGTCAATCATTTAGTGATTTAATGATTTGCGAGAGAAACAGTTAGCAGATTATTTCATAACACACTGAAAACTACCAAAACAAAACAAAAAAAACACTGTTACGTCTGCCACTGCGAGATAGGCGGACTTGTAAAATTTTACCCATAGTATGGTCCCATACCCGTAAAAATACGCCCCCCCGTAAGGCCCCACTCAGGCCCACTGCCAGCCTGGCAGCCTCAGTACCTCACAGTGTGCTGTGTGACTATAAAGACAACGTGCAGACAACATACACAACAAAAAGAAATATATACTTGCGTTTGTTAAGTTCATCTGTATTATTAAACATACTTTTTAAGTTTCTGCTGCTTATAACGGACTTTCGGCATTAACAGACTATGCTCCCCCCCAATTAGTCTGTTATATCGAAGGTTTACTGTATAGTTTTCCATACAGGAGTGTGGATACATGGAATGGACTAAACAAGGACAATGTTAAAGTGAGCACTGTCCATATAATGAAGGAAAAGCTAGACAAATATAGATTGGGAGACAGGACTGTACTGTACTACAAATAGGTAAGTAGGCAAATACACACACACACATACACACACACACACACACACACACACACACACACTCACACACAATATAATGCCATGGGTAATATGATCAACTATTTATTAACCCTTTCACACACCAAAAGTTTAATAGATTTCTCTTTCCACTGCGACATCCATCTTGAGCTCCCTTGGGGTCCTCGTGGAATGGCCTGACCATGCGGCAAATTTTTTTTATCACGTTATCTATTTCACTCACGAGTATTTTTTTTCCTGGCATTGTTATATATCGTTGGTTTTGGAAGAGATTATTCTGCCTTATGAAAGAAAAAAATATCAAGAAATGCAAATAAATAGCGAAGTTTAGCGACTGAAAAAAAACAATTTAAAGGGTCGGCAGTCACACTCACGGGCTGCCTGCTGAGAGGCAACTAAACCACGGGCAATTATCACTTCAAATCCAACGGCATGAGAGAGTTGACAATTAGTTTATTTAATAGCTCTAGCTTGGATCTTTGACACAAAAACATTTAACGCGATTATGAAAGATACTTTGTTTTGATGCGATTCGAGTCAAAAGCTCATGTAGACAATTCTGTTGACGTAAATCTCGTCGTGGTGCGTGAAAGGGTTAAGGGGGGAGTCCGGTTTGGAGACCCCAAAAATATAAAAAAAATGACTTTGTGAAAAAAATATATTTGGTAGGTATACATTTTGGCAACTATCTCGCAGATTGAAGATGATAAAAAAAACTCATAGTAAACCTGAAAAAAGCTTCCTAGTGTGTTTTAACGGGATCGCGATCCATCAATAAACTTTATCAGCCCATATCTCAAAACATAAGTTATTCCCCTTCTAACGTTAACCTTGGAGCCAGTTTTAGCTTGATTTCAATGAAACAAAGACTAAAAGGCAGAGGAATACTTTCTCTTCAAATCATCGTCGCTGTTTTTTTTTATATATGTCTGGTTTAATTTTATATTAATATTTTTTTGGTCAAAAAAAGGCAAAAAAACACACAAAAAAAAAATCATAAAACAAATTCAAAAGCTGAAATGAAAAATCTAACGACGAAGAAACATTTCATATTATAACGTCTCTAAGTCACAGAAAAATGAAGGTTGTGGGGCCAATAATAACGACGGAGATTCGCTTTTAAATTTTCGTTGTAGTTGTAGTTGGAGGGGGGGGAGGGGGACAAGAATGGGGGTCAATGTCTAATGTTGATGTAAATGATGCCAATACTTCACAACATAAAAATCAGAGCGATTCATGCATATTTACCGGAGATATGGCACCCCCGATCTAAACCGGACTCTCCCCTTAAGGAATGTAACCCAATCACATAACGAGGGATGCCTGTCCAATGAGTGTCCATGTTGTGGCTCATATCTGTGGGTATATATAAACATCTAATTATCATAATTTTCTATTCTGTATTGCTTATGTACTGATACTTATTAACCTAATACAGTCGTCCCTCAAATAGTACGGGGATTAGGGACCCAGGACCCCCGTACTATTCAAAAATCCGTATAAAATTAGTCCCCCCCCTAGAAACACTACAGAATCCGGGTCCTGCCTGGATCAGCTGTTACCCACGGGCCTAAGTTGCCAGTTATGCATTTTCTGCTGCAGTCACAGTGAATTGTTACCACGCTGGGGGGGTCAAGGGAGGCGAAGCCCCCCGTTAGAGGTCAGGTTATTTAAAGTTTGGTTGGAGTAGTTTAAATATGTGTCCCTTAACTATATAATACGGAGGCGTAATGTCGTATTTTGGAGGCGTGGAGTCAATCTCCACAATTATCGTTTCGTATCTTATTTAACCCATAAACTGCGCCAGACATCTCGAGATGCTATGAGTTAGACTGCGCCAGACATCTTAAGATGACACATGTTCCAAGGTGAATATTTATATTTCCCGTGATGCCAAAGTATATTCCAGTGAAGCTCGTGTGGCAACATCATCCCTCTTTTGCACCATGTAGTCACCATCGTCATATTAGTTGCACTTTAGCAGCCATGGAGAGTAGAATTATGTCATCTACTGATGCCAACCAGTCTCATGTAGCTCCTGCGGTCGTGACCGAGGGGGAGGCATGGGCGGGGGTAAAAAGAAAGTATTGGTACAAAGATTGTAGCAGACAAATTTGAAAGAGACAGTGATTCAGATTGTATTTAACCATCAGATTCAGCTGGTCTGAGGAAGCGTGGTAAGTGTGAGCATGCTTCTGGCCCTCAAGGTCACAGACACGCTGCCTCTCCAACAGTGCGGAAAGTTACTAGCTAGCCTAGTCACTCACTGACACCATCATCACTGTCCGAGGATTCAGAGTGGCAGAAAGATGAGGAAAACGACAGTGGGGGTATAAGAGAAGACTCAGCTAATGAACTGAGTGAGGGAGGGGTGTCAGCTGGTGTGGGAGAGGAGGGGGAGAACAGGAGCCTCAGAGACATGAGACAATGCGTTCTCCATTCGTCTGGTCTGATGGATCAGATTTTGTGCCAGACATTCATAACTTTGACAAGAATATTGCTGGTGTGACTAATGCCTGGCCTCTTGATAATGATGCGCAAGAGGTTGATTATCAAAATTGACAAAGTGGTGTTTCCTGTGATATATTTTGTTTGTTGTAATTGGAATGAATAATTAGTGGCAAGAGAATGTTCAGACGTGACTGTGCCGTGTGTCATCTTCCCTCTGCCACCGTCCTATCAGACCCCGTCACTACCAGCGCTCCCAAGGTCGCCTCATATCCACAACCTTTATCCCGCCATCATTGCCACATTAGGTGAATTATTATTTTTTTTTTCACTATTTGGTGCTCAGCATGTCTCTCTTGGGTGTTGTATTACTAAAAATTGTTTTCCAGCAGGTTATTGTTTTGCCATTTATTGCGCACCCAGGAGCAATTCCCGAATCTTAATTGCGCAGTTTATGGGTTAAAGTATGATTTAGAGAGCAATAATAGAAATTATCGTTGAGAGTAAGAGAGAGTGTGAGTGTGTGACATGGCTCGCTCGCTGACAATGTGGAAGGCAGCGCTGCCAGGATGGCTCACTTGTCCAGCTTGGTAACACTACAGCAGAAAATGCATAACTGGCAACTTTGGCCGGCGAGTAGAAACTGAGCCAGGCGGGAAACTCAGATACCGTAGGAGTGCCCACTCCTGCTCACCAATTTCTTGTTTAAGGTAGGAAAATGCCTATTTATGTGTTCATAATAGGTTAATTTATGAACAAACAGAAAAGGACGGGCTTTATCTCCACTCTTGCAGCACTCTTGGAGCACTCGCAGTTACTGCGGCAAGAATTTATTTTACACTATGATAGATACAGCGA
Organism: Eriocheir sinensis; assembly: GCF_024679095.1. Lineage (NCBI taxonomy): Eukaryota > Metazoa > Arthropoda > Malacostraca > Decapoda > Varunidae > Eriocheir > Eriocheir sinensis. The sequence continues at coordinate 9,146,714 of NC_066530.1, forward strand.
ACAGTGCTCTCATTCACGTGGTATGCTCTCCCTAAAACAACGCAACTCATCCCAAAATGTAACTTCTAAATCTGAATTCTTCTGCAAGGTGCACACTTTCTCAAATGCTTTGGGATGCTTTCAGCAGGTGTTTTGGTAGAAAAGTGTTGCCACTCACACTATGGCTACTTGGTGCAACGAGTGGGAAATTTTAAACTCATAAAAAAATTCAGCCATGATAATCCGTATAAAACCGAAACTGTACTATTGGAAACCGTACTATTTGAGGGACGACTGTATATTGGAAGTCATTATCCATAAAGACTGAAGGCCATGTGGAATGGTGAGGAAGGATGGTCCATTGTTGCCGGCCCTTACCAACACTGGAGGAGGCAGCAGCGTGGCCGGCTGGCTTCACTGGCTCATTAACCCGTAGAGTACCGTTGGCGCGTCTCATGCATTAAAAGCTATTTGCAATCATATACTGTTGACGCGTCAGACGCGTTTGCAAATTACTGTAATTAATCGCAATTGAAAGGACGCTCCTGTGCGCATCTATACACTCATATGGGTACAGAGCGTCGACTTATGAGTCAACATAGCCTCTCCCAAGCTAATATGTCCCCAGGGGTGATGCCAAACCAATTGGAAAGTGAATTTGGGAGTGCGACATGAACAAAATCAAGTCCGAAACAAAGTGAACATGTCCAATAATCATAGTGCGTTCAGCCGAGTAGTGACCTTGAGCCACACACACACACACACACACACACACACACACTAGTCAACCCTTTTGACTCGTCTCAATAGCTTTGCATCATCTGCAAACAAACTCACATAGCTGGATGGAGTGACCAGCTATGTGAGTTTGTTTGCAGATGATGCAAAGCTATTGAGACGAGTCAATGATGTGAAAGACTGTGAGGCATTGCAGAGGGACCTGGACAATATGGGAGTGGAGTGGTACATGGCAGATGGAATTCAACCTTAGGAAATGTAAAAAAATAGAGTTTGGTAGGAGTGGTAGAAGATGTGAATATGATTATAAGATGGGAAGTGAGATAAAATGCAGAGGAATGGAAGAAAAAGATTTGGGAGTGACTATCTCAGAGAACATGTCACCGGATAAACACATCAACAGGATAACAGGACAAACTATGAATTTGCTGAAGAACATAAGGATGGCATTTGTGTATTTGGACGAAGAGATGATGAAGAAAATAATAGTTACAATGATAAGGCCAAGGTTGGAGTATGCAGCAGTGGTCTGGTCTCCTCACGAAAAGAAGAATATAAGAAAGCTGGAAAGAGTACAGAGAATGGCAACTAAGATGGTACAGGTAACTCTCAATTTACGCAAGTTTGGTTTACGCGTTTTTGAAATAACGCGGGGTCCAAAATCCAAATTAATTTTTAATTTATACATTTTTTTCATTTATACGCAATATTTTATGGAGTGGCCACCAGATGTCTCACGCAACTGGACTCACACGGCGCCGCGGCCACACAGCTGAGCTCAGTTCTTCCCGCACGCCACTTGAACAACAATACAGTACCCACGCTGCCACGCTACTCAACAATAGGGGTGGGGAGGCCGGTACCAGTACCAGTACTAACGGTACCACTTATATGGTACAGTACTGGTACCAGACTGCTCAGTACCGGTACCAATACTAGCCAGTCGCTCATGGTGTCCCTCATTTCTTCCTCACACGAGTGAGGCTGAGACTGAGTGCCTGAGTGGATATCTCGGTGATATGGATGTTCTCTCTCTCTCTCTCTCTCCACTGAATGAAGTGAATATTTATTTTTCAATAGAAACCTACCTCTTGTTTGATTTACATTGTTTTTGATTTACGTGACCTCTTCAAGGACACAATACTCGCGTAAATCGAGTTACCTGTACCGGAACTTAGGGATCGGACTTACAAGGAGAGACTCAATAGCATGGGGCTCACAACCCTGGAGAGAAGAAGAGAGAGAGGAGACCTGATAGTGGTGTACAGGGTGGCGAGCGGGGTGGAGAATCTGGACAGAGGGGACCTGTGTGTGTGGAGCGAGCGAGAAACAAGAGGACATGGAAAGAAGTTGAGGGCGACCATGTGTAGGCAAGATGTGAAAAAGTTTAGCTTCCCAAACAGAAGCATTGAGCTGTGGAATGGACTGGAGGAGGAGGTGGTTTGTGCAAGAATCATTCATGATTTTAAGGAAAAGTTGGATAAGAGCAGATATGGAGACGGGACAGCATGAGCGTTGTTCTTTTCCCGTATGTCACAACTAGGTAAATACAACTAGGTAAATACACACACACACTATCACGGTTACCAAGTATTGAATTACGGGACCATTTTCATACGCACAGACGCTCTATTTCACACTCAAAAAAAGTGTATATTGACCGGCTGTACATACTTTTAGCACTCTAAGGCACAAAAAACATATACTCGTGTATATATGTATATACGTATATATGTATATATATATATATATATATATATATATATATATATATATATATATATATATATATATATATATATATATATATATAAACTATACCAAGGCGCGGGACAGCAACTTGTGTGCCGCGGCAAGGGTGAGCCACAAGCGGACGGGGGTAGGTAGCTGCGGAGCACTTATGGCCAACGGTAAATGGAATCAATCTATTTTCCTTGTTACTGGGGTAATTTTGAAGGGATTTAGCCAATAAAAAATTTGACTCCCAGTGCGGTACTGGGGGCCACTTTTATATCACATAGGGCGGTACGCTACGGGTTAAACGGCCTGTGCACACATTGTTTTCTTCCTCCATGATGGAAACCCATGAAAATTATCTCTTCTCATCCATGGAAATGGTCCTTGATGATGATGATGATTACCATCTGGCTAGTGTAGTGGACCACCACCATTGGTACCATGTAATCCAGCAAGGCAGGCTTGTTTCATGGTCAGACTAACTAAACCAGTTCCCTCACTAGGCCACCCAGTGGGGAAGGTAACTAGACACCCAGCAAGACAATATACAAGACTTGTCATAGGGTGGATGAGCTTGCCAGCCAACGATGGCTATCTAGGTTTTGAGTTTGGATTCAGATTCACAGCCATAACCCGGTCCTCCTGGGCGTATTAACTCTCCCTGCCCTGGTGGGTGGCAAACCATGTCCTTTGCTCTGTTTCTTGTCATTTTTCTTTTTATTTTCGTTTTGCCCATGGCACTGGTAGGCTTTCTTGGTGGGGCCTGTTGGTCAGCCCCAGTCCGTTAAGGTGCAGGCAAGATTTTTATAGTACCACCATCTTGCTTGGGTCATGGTGCCTCCCTGAAATCATCTTTGATCCTCATTTAGAGAGACTCTAGAGTGCAGGTAGGTAGGTGGTCTTCAGGGCAACATGTGAGTAGTCTTAGGGCACTCATTGATGACTGAAAAATTGCCAGCTTATTTGTAGTGGCGGGAAGGACACAAATCTGCGTCTTGCTGAACACAGCGCCCTCACACTGCCCTCCCAGCCACCACCCCCTCACCTCGCCACAATCCCCTTGCCATCTTTCTCTTATTCTCTAATCACTTTCACTTTCATTATTTCCTTTTTGCCGTCTCAGATGCTGCTGCTGAACAGACAGCGAATAGTGTCCACACTCCTCCCTCTACCTATTTTGCCTCTTATAATAATAATAATAGTAATGATAATATTTTAATATTTCAGAGAGGATAACTGAGAAGCTCTTAGCTACCGAGAAGCAGCTGTGGGGAGTCCAAGAGGAGCAGCAGAAGACTGCCGGGAAACTGTTAGAGATCACTGAAAAGAACAAGGTGTATGAGGTGAGGAGGGCTGTGTGGATCAGTGTGTCAACATACTTCCTGAATGGTAGTAGGAAGTATTTAACAGAGCGGCCATCTGGTCCCCTGTGTCAGCTTGAAGGATGAATATGATTATTCATGGCAGAATGTTCACCAGTCATGAGTTTTGCATTTTTAGGTTAAAAAGAAGCCACTCATACACTTGCACACAGTTGAACATATTGTTTGAGTAAATAACTGAAAAACCAGACACAAAGTACAATACCCTCCTGAGTTTCGCGCTTGCTTCGTTCCAAAGGTATAGCACTAAGATCGAGGATCGCGAAACTCAGGGTATTGAAAACACTGAAAAAGTTCTTATTGGTTCCGCCCCATGGAGAAGCTGACTTTTTTTTTTTTTTTTACTTCCTTGTTATCTCAAAATATGTATCTTGCAAAAAGGAAGAAAATAGGAAGTGAGAACAGGTCGTTTTGAAGCTGCAGTTGAAGGCGGCTGCCTTACAATTGGCTGACAGTTCTGAAACACGCTTGTGATTTGCTGCGAGTCCGATGACATCATCGATGGTGCTCACCCAATCAGCAGCCACACTGCCTTAAGGCAGTGTCACACTGGCTGTTTTCCTCCAACCATTGGGGCTACAGGCAACCACAGTTGCCTGTATGCCCAACAGGGAGCGAGTTGTCGGTTGTCCGAAAGCTGGTGTCACACTGGGCCATTTTCCTCCAACCGCATTGGCGGTACGGGCAGCAGGCAACTCCAACTTTTCTTGGTATGCGTCAATCACGGCCAAGATCGGTTGCCTATATCCGCAACGAAAACAAAGCAGTTGCTCCGCATCGACATGGCGCCACTTGCAAAAGCAACAATGAAACAAAAGCTTTGTTCTGAAGTTAAGAGTGATAGCTAAATCGATAGTTTGCAGTTTTTGCCGCTAGCCATTAGCACCAAGGGTGTGGAGTCGGGAGTTAAAATTTTCTGACTCTGACTCCAACTCCGACTCCGCCCCCATGCCCCGCCCCCTCTGTTACAATTTTTTTTTTTTTTTCTTCTAGATGCTGCCTGTAATGCTGGTAGACTCTCTTGAGGTCTTTTTCTTACATGTATATACATCCAAATTACATGTACTCTATGTAATGTAAAAGAAAAAAAAATTCACAACTTCATTTCATGATAAATGATTATGTTAAGGAGTCGGAGTCGGGGGTATTTTTACCGACTCCGACTCTGATTCCGACTCCGGCCAAAAGTAGCCGACTCCACCGACTCCGACTCTGACTCCACACCCCTGATTAGCACACATTTCTGTGAATCTCGCCCCAGCATGTGTGAACACAATCACCCAACTCAGGAAGTCTAAAGCTGCTGGTGTCACACTGGGCCTTTTTCCTCCAACCGCGTTGGCGGTAGGGGCAACTGTCAACTCCAACTTTTCCGGATGTGTGTCACACACGGCCAAGGTCAGTTGCTCATAAACAAAGCAGTCGCCCTGTATCCATGTGGTGTCGTCCACTAAAGTAAGGGCTATTGCGGCTTGTGCAATCATTACCCAAGTTATGGACTTGTTGCTGCAGTTAAAAGGAAGGAAGAAGTGGTTGTAGGCACAATTATGGCTTCAAAGATGGAAGGATAGGAGTGTTTACCCAGACCTCATCAGAGTACTGGGTAAATTTCCAGAATATCACCTGTGGGACTCTGCTGGACGAACCTACTTCTTTCTGGTAGTTTTCACTGTGTTATGAAATAATCTGCTAACTGTTTCTGTTGCAAATCATTAAATCACAAATAAAATGATTGATTTTTCAATGCCTGTTGTACACCTGCAGCCACCTGCCGCCGCAGCCACAAAATAGCACTCAGAGAGAGGTTCAACTTGTTTACTGTTTCTATATTTCACTCACTGCTCACAAATATCACAAGTGGACAAACTAGAAGAAAACCAAGCAAATTAATGTTTTTCCTGCTGTGTATTCCCCAAGCACACATGCGTTGTGGACAGCAGAGTGACTTATTAATGCGAGGAGGTATTTCTCGCAACACCGGCCAGCGTAGTAGACCGCCGCTATCATGTTCCGTCCTGTGCTGCATATTTCCACCACATGCCGAATAAATTTAAACTAACCAAACCTAACAATGTAACCTACCTAACAGGGGGGCTTCACCCCACTCGACCCTCCCTTCTATTTACGACAGAAAAGCAATATGGCAATGTGTTGTATGGTGTTGTACGGACACAAAATACTTTATATAGCACCAAGGTGTTTTTTGCTGTGTGATGGGTGACGTTCTGGAATAATACCAAGAATTGTGTTGTGAAGACCGGTGTTGTGTTCTTGAGCCAATAAATAGCCTTCATGCAGTGATTCATGGGTAAATTTATGGGAAATAGCATTTTGATATTTTCAAAACACATAACTGTCTTGATGTGTATATGCAGGACCGTAATTTTGGCAGAATTTTTGAGGGGATCTTGAGGGCATCATAGGTTCATGAGGTGGGAGGGAGCTGGCAAGCGAAGTGAGCATAGCCATGCTGTCGGGGGATGCGTAGTTCATGGGAGGACAGCCAGGAACACAACACCGGGAGTCCTACAGTTTTCATAGACTGAAGAAAATAAGTTTTTTGAACTGTGGTTTCACAGCAAACAAAGCAGCTCTGCCAGTCCACTTTATGAGTCTTTTGGTGGGCCATTTTCCACCGCTCCACACTCCTCAGCCACTGCTGAGCCGTCATCTGTTTGTTTACATACAGCCGCGCGGTTACTCGAACCCTCGGCCATTTTCCATCCATACAGACAACCAACAACTTGCTCCCACCAACCGTGGTTTTGCCAGTAGCCACAGTGGTGGGAGGAAAACAGCCAGTGTGACACCGCCTTTTAAGGACCTAAATTGCGCCCTTACCTTACCTTAGGAACTAAATTGCGCCCTCACATGAAAATAAAAAATAAAAGTACAGTAGAGCCCCACTTAGCGCGAGATCAATTAGCGCGAACCGCAATTAGCGCGAGCCACCATATACCAAGAAAAAAATGAATGAGCGAGAAAGCCTCAGTTAGCGCGAGCAGCCACCACGACTGAATTTTTAAAATTGCGCCAAGCCGCCATGATGCGAGGCACAAGCCGCCATGATGCACAGCACAAGCCGCCATGATGCGCGGCACAAGCCACCATGATGCGCAACACAAGCCGCCATGATGCGCGGCACAAGCCACCATGATGCGCATCACAAGCCGCCATGATGCGCAACACAAGCCGCCATGATGCGCGGCACAAGCCACCATGATGCGCATCACAAGCCGCCATGATGCGCAACACAAGCCGCCATGATGCGCGGCACAAGCCGCCATGATGCGCAGCACAAGCCGCCACGATGCGCGTCACAAGCCGCCATGATGCGCAGCACAAGCAGCCATGATGCGCAGCACAAGCCGCCATGATGCGCGACACAAGCCGCCATGATGCGCAGCACAAGCCACCATGATGCGCGGCACAAGCCGCCATGATGCGCAGCACAAGCCATCATGATGCGCAGCACAAGCCACCATGATGCGCAGCACAAGCCGCCATGATGCGCGGCACAAGCCGCCATGATGCGCAGCACAAGCCGCCATGATGCGCAGCACAAGCCGCCATGATGCGCAGCACAAGTCACCATGATGCGCGGCACAAGCCACCATGATGCACGGCACAAGCCGCCATGATGCGCAGCACAAGCCGCCATGATGCGCAGCACAAGCCGCCATGATGCGCGGCACAAGCCGCCATGATGCGCAGCACAAGCCGCCATGATGCGCGGCACAAGCCGCCATGATGCGCGGCACAAGCCGCCATGATGCGCAGCACAAGCCGCCATGATGCGCGGCACAAGCCGCCATGATGCGCGGCACAAGCCGCCATGATGCGCGGCACAAGCCGCCATGATGCGCAGCACAAGCCGCCATGATGCGCAGCACAAACCGCCATGATGCGCAGCACAAGCCACCATGATGCGCTACACAAGCCGCCATGATGCACAGCACAAGCCACCATGATGCGCGGCACAAGCCGCCATGATGCGCAGCACAAGCCGCCATGATGTGCAGCACAAGCCGCCATGATGCGCGGCACAAGCCACCATGATGCGCGGCACAAGCCACCATGATGAGCGGCACAAGCCGCGAGAGCCCTTACTTTAGCAGACGACGCCATGTTGATACAGGGCAAGTGCTTTGTTTACGTTGTGGATGTGGATACGGGCAACTGACCTTGGCCGTGTGTGACGCACACTCGGAAAATTTGGATTTGCCGGTTGTCCAAGTGTGATACTGCCTTAAGGCAGCAAGGCCACTGACCGGGTGAGCGCCGGCGATGACGTCATCACACTCCCAGCGAATCACAAGCGTGTTTTCAGACCTCAGCCAATCGTATTTTTTTTTTTTTTAATGTGAGTGATTATTTTGAGTAATTATCAAACCCAAAAGTCAGACCCACGTGTGCACCAAATAATTTTTTTCATATTGGTTACTTTATTCAATTAGCGCGAATTCAGTTAGCGCGACCGCATTCATCCACCAAATTCTCGCGCTAAATGGGGCTCTACTGTCCTAATTTTATACCACTTTTTTATACTACACTGTGTGCTATAGAACTGTGATATAATAAAAACTTGTGCATATGCATTACTTTACAATTTTGCTTTCTTTGTTTAGTATATAGATCGAACAGATTTTTTTTTTTTTTTTTTTTTTTTTTTTTTTTTTTTTTTACAACAAAAGAGCCGGCTCGAGGGCAACAAATACAGTGTATAAAGAAATAGCCCGCTACCTGCCGCTCCCACAACAGAAAGTAGTATAGTGTGGCCAAAAGAGAGGTCAAATTCGGGTGGAGAGGTGTCTCGATACACTCGTCTTGAAAGAGGACAAGTCATAGGCAGGAGGAAATACAGACGAAGGAAGGCTGTTCCTGAGTTTACCAGTGTAAGGGATGAAAGAGTGAAGTTGCTGGTTAACTCTTGCATAAGGGGTTTGGATAGTATAGGGATGAGCATGAGTAGAAAGTCGAGTGCAGCGGGGCCGCGGGAGAGGCATGCAGTTAACAAGTTCAAAAGAGCAGTCAGCGTGAAAATATCAATAGAAGATAGAAAGAGAGGCAACATGGCGGCGGAATTTATGAGGTAGAAGACTATCAGTAAGAGGAGGAGAGCTGATGAGACGAAAAGCCTTAGACTCCACTCTGTCCAGATGAGCTGTACGAATGGAGCCCCCCCACACGTGAGATGCATACTCCATACGAGGGCGGACAAGGCCCCTATAAATGGAAAGCATCTTTGTGGAGGAGCAGAACTGGCGGAGACGATACAGAACGCCCAACCTCGAGGAAGCTAATTTAGTGAGAGAAATGTGAAGTTTTCAGTTGAGATTTTGAGCTAAGGATAGACCGAGGATATTTAGTGTTGAAGACGGTGACAGCTCAGTGTTATTGAAGAATAGGGGATAGGTGTTTGGAAGATTGTGTTGAGTTGATAGGTGGAGAAATTGGGTTTTTGAGGCATTAAAGGACACAGGTTCCTTTTATCACAATTGGAAATGATAGCAAGGTCTGAGGTTAAGCGTCTGCAGCCTCCAGTCTGGAGTTTTGTAATTTCTGTTGAGAGGGTCTTCTGCTGAAAGAAGTTGAATAATGCAGAGTGGAGTCATCAATGTATGAGTGGACAGGACAGTTTATTATGGAAAGAAGATTATTAATGAATAAAAGGAAGAGAGTGGGTGATAGGACAGAGCCCTCTGGAACACCACTGATGATTGTTTAGGGGAAGAACAGTGACTGTCTACCACAGTGGAGATAGAATGGCTGGAAAGGAAGCTGGTGATAAAGGAACAAAGAGAAGGATGGAAACCGTCAGAGGGCAGTTTAGAAAGCAAAGACTTGTACCAGACTCTATCTAAGGCTTTCGATATGTCTAGCACATCAGAGAAAGTTTCACCGAAACGGCTAAGAGAGGATGACCAAGAGTCAGTTGAAGATCGCCAGTAGAACTCCCCTTGCGGAACCCATACTGGCGATCAGATAGAAAGTCAGAAGTGGAAAGGTGCTTTTGAATCTTCTGGTTAAGGATTAATTCAAAAGCTTTAGATAGACAGGAAAGTAAAGCTATAGGGTGGTGGTTTGAAGGATTGGAGCTGTCACCCTTCGAAAGAACTTAATGTTATTACGACAATGAGTAATATCTTAGTTGCTGGTTGGATTCAAAATACTTGTCTAATCTATTCTTGAAGGCCGTAACTGTTGTACTATCAACGACATCACAGGGTAGAGTGTTCCAAACATTAACAACTCGATTGAAGAAGTGTTTAGCTTCATGCGACGAGAATCTTTTACCACTTATCTTCAAATTGTGATTTCTTCTTGTTCTATTTGATCGATCAGTTGTAAAGGAATCTTCCGTATTAATATCACTGAATCCTTTAAACATTTTAAACACTTCTATTAGATCGCCTCGCATTCTTCGTTTTGATAGACTGAATAAATTTACTTCTTTAAGCCTTTGTTCATATGATAAATTTCTCAACCTAGGAATCATCTTTGTTACTCTTCGTTGAACCCGTTCCAACTTTTCTGTCTTTTCTGTAATAGGGAGACCAAAACTGTACACAGTACTCTAGACGGGGTCGAAGCAACGAATCATACAGTTTTAATATTACTTCTTCCGGTTTATTATTAAAGACTCGTCCGATGAAGCCAACCAATTTGTTTGCAGTTTTAACTACCTCTGAACAATGCTGACCGGGCTTTAAATCACTTGATATAGTGATTCCAAGATTCTTTTCTTTACTTACTGCAGAAAGTTGTTGGCCATTCATTACGTACCGAACACGATTGTTATTTTTTCCAATGTGCAACACTTTACATTTGTCAACGTTAAATTTCATTTGCCATTGATTGGCCCAACGTGCAAGTCGATCTAGATCTGATTGTAAAGCTTCTTCGTAGAGTGTCGCAGTTACTTTACTCGCAATTTTTGTGTCATCAGCAAATTTTGATACTTTGCAAGTGAGCCCATCATCGATATCATTAACATAAATTAAGAAGAGCATGGGGCCAAGCACTGATCCTTGAGGTACGCCGCTTCTGACATCAAGCCAGTTAGATGTAACACCGTTTAGAACAACTCTCTGTTTCCGCTCAGAGAGCCAGTCCACAAATCAGAGGGTCACTCTCCTGAAAACAGTAATCATTACACGGGAAATCGGAAAAGTACATCCTCAGGTCGTCCCACAGAGCTGAAGCAAAATGCCAGAATCATCGGCTCCGGTGGGTCCAGAGGATGTACAAGAGAGATAGGACAGGATACAGAAATAAAGTTGTGATCGGAGGAGCCCAACAGAAAGAGCAGCTTGACAGAGTAAGCAGAAGGGTTAGAGGTAAGGAAGAGGTCTAGAATGTTGGACCTGTCTCCAAGACGGTCGGGAATATGTGTAGGGTGCTGAACCAACTGCTCTAGATTGTTGAGGAGAGCAAAGTTGTAGGCTTGTTCACCAGGCTGGTCAGTGAAAGAGGATGAAAGCCAAAGCTGGTGGTGAACATTGAAATCTCCCAAGATGGAGATTCCGCCAAAGGGAGAGTGGGTCAAGATGTGCTCCACTTTAGAGTTCAAGTAGTCAAAGAATTTTACATAGTTAGTAGAGTTAGGTGAGAGATAAACAGCACAAATGTATTTAGTAATAGAATGACAATGAAGTCTTAGCCAGATGGTGGAAAATTCAGAAGAGTCAAGGTCGTGGGCACGAGAGCAAGGGATGTCGTTGCGCACGTAGGTGCAACATCCAGCTTTGGATTGAAATTTAGGATAGAGATAGTAGGAGGGAACAGAGTAGAGGTTGCTGTCAGTGGCTTTAGAAACTTGTGTTTCGTTGAGGAAGAAAAGGCGAGGTTCAGAGGAGGAGAGATGGTGTTCCACAGAATGAAAATTAGAACGAAGACCACGAATGTATCAGAAATTGATAAGAAAAAGATTTGAGGGGTTATCAAAACACCTCTCTGCTTGGCAGCCAGAAGGGGAGTCCTCCCTGGGGGAATTTCTGGTCCCACCCCAGGCGGGGACTCCGTGGCATTGCAGTTAAGCGCCATATTGAATTTTAAATTTTGGAAAAAGGTGTGTATGTTGTGTGAATGTTGAGTAATGTGGAAAGAGAGAGGATCTGTCTTTAGAGAGCATGCTGAACTACTCTCTGGTGTTGATGAGACAATAGGGAAACGGAAAGTGAAGACATGGGAAGGATCTTTGGAGGGCTTCAGCACCCTCCTAACCTAACCTTTGATTGCAATGCTAGCAAATATTATGTAAATATTAAACAAGAAATATATATATATATATATATATATATATATATATATATATATATATATATATATATATATATATATATATATATATATATATATAGACATACATACCTACATACATACATATACACACAGTTGTCCCTCAAATAGTACGGGGGTTTGGGACTCAGGACCTCCATACTATTCGAAAATCCGTATAAAATTAGTGCCCCCCCTAGAAACACTCCTGGGCTGCATTTGAGAGAGGGAATTAGGACTCTCAGTACGTCCCGGGTGCTCTGAAACGCGTAACGCGGCAGGACGAGTTGCCAACTCGGCATGTCTGCTCCGCTCCCGGCTTTGAGAAGTGGAACGCCTCTGTGCTGTGATGACGTCTTCAGAAATATGGCGGCCCAACCAAACACATAAGTGCTTCCATTGCAACAGGCGGCAAGGCGAGACGAGACGAGACGAGAGAGAGACAGGAGAGGAGGGAGGGGGGGAGGGGGAGGAGAGAGAGAGGGGGGAGGGGAGGAGAGGAGAGGGAGGAGGGGAGAGAGAGAGAGAGAGAGAGAGAGAGAGAGAGAGAGAGAAAGAGAGAGAGAGGGAGGGAGGGAGGGGAGGGGAGAGAGAGAGAGAGGGAGGGAGGGGAGGGAAGAGAGAGAGGAGAGAGAGAGAGAGAGAGAGAGAGAGAGAGAGAGAGAGAGAGAGAGAGAGAGAGGGAGGGAGGGGAGGGGAGGGGAGAGAGAGGGAGGGAGGGAGGGGAGGGGAGGGGGGAGAGAGAGAGGGAGGGAGGGGAGGGGAGAGAGAGGGAGTGAGGGAGGGAGGGAAGGGGAGGGGAGGGGAGAGAGAGGGAGGGAGGGGAGGGGAGGGGAGAGAGAGAGGGAGGGGAGGAGAGGGAGAGAGAGAGAGAGAGAGAGAGAGAGAGAGAGAGAGAGAGAGAGAGAGAGAGAGTGTGGGGTGCTTCCACGCGACACGTCACGGCCACGAGAAAATGCGCAATATTTTGGGCTGTCATAACTTTTTTATTATTATTAGGAGAGAAGTTTTATTACTCCACCATATATACTAGATGAATATACAATTATTGGAAAGAAGAAAGACACCATTTCCATCTCTTTTTAATGTCTAAATTTTCCCCATGCACAGCATCCAGAGAATTATCTCGCCACCCGTAATCTAAAGGTTAAAGTAAACTGGTGTCTAACCATTTGTCTTGTTGTTTGTTATCCCTTCCTATCACAGCACCCAACACTGGAACCTTGACAAGGACTAAGTGTGAAATTCGAGGATTGCAAAACTCAGATAGCATGAAACTCGGGAGGGTGCTGTAGATCCTAAAGTAGGTAAAATAAGTTTTTCAGTTTAATCTTAAATATTCATGCCTAGTATTTGTTATACCAGAAAGAAAATCAACAGCTGAAAAATGAAAATGATCGTCTGATGACTCTCAACATGAACTTTGAACAGAAAGGGTTCGCATCAGAGAATGAGGCATTGAAGGCTCAGATTGGTCACCTGGAGGCAGCCCTGCAGGTAGGTTTTTAAAAGAATTATCACAAGTTGTTAAATGAAAAATAAATAAAAAGTTGTATAAATATGCTTGTTGTTTTCTTTTTTGTCTTTCTTTGTCTGTAAAGGAAAGGAAATTTTGATTTTTCAGCTTATTTCTATTAATTGTTGCAAATCTTATGTTACACCAAAAACAGATTGAACTTTATGGAAGATGCTTTGATGTTTTTTTCTTTTGCCTTTGTTAATAAACTAAAAGGATTTATTTCTCGGTTATTTTCTCGACAGAATTCAAACTGCACCTGCATGCTTATTTTTTTTCTTGATAATGTTTTCTTTTAGTTATGCACATTGTAATGTTGTGTGGCTTTTCTTCTCTGGACTCAGGCTGCCCTGCACCCACACCCAGCCAGGCTGCACTCCCTCTGCCCCGCCACACCCACAGAATCCTCTTTACAAAAGCCTCAATAGTAAGCTGTGTTGTACCCATTCCTTCAGTACAGTTAGTGGATTTAGTCCGTAAAAGCCAGTAATTTCAGCCCTCTTGCACACCCATAAGTGTTTTTACCCCCATAACTCATCTGTTAAGAAGTAATTGGTGCCTCTCCGTGCACCTTGCAAAACATTCCTCAGTTGGCAGATTTCTTCCCCTAGAAACTCAGAAGTAGGTACACATCACATATTACTAGCAGAGCTGGGCACTTCCGTACCTCTGTCCGCACCTCCGCTCCTCCGGACCTGCGGACCTTTAAACGAGGTGCGGAGGTCCGAAGTGCGGAAAGTTTTTCAAAAGTGCGGAAGTAACAGGTGCGGAACGGCAGTATTTTAAGTCCGCATTCTCCGCACCTGAGGTTTTCAAGGATAAAAAAAATGAAAACGACAAACAGTCCGCGCTCTGCAGTAATACTTCCGGTCGTTTACGCGGTCTGTGCTGCAGGGCATGTTTTCCCGCCACTTGAGTGACGTCACTCATTTAGATTTACGGCCCAGTTCAAAATATACCGTTTGTCGTCCGTCTTAAAGGAAGTGCGTCATCAATGACAACACCACGTGCACGGATAGCAAGAACTATGAGTGTAAAAGTAGTTACTTTACTTCAGGTGGTGGAGATTCTATGCGTTAAAATGACAATAATGATAACAAAAATAATGGTAATAATAATAATAATAATAATAATGATAATAATAATGCTGCTGCAGTATTGCCTTGTATTTCTTTTTTTTAAGGTACGGACTAGATTTTTCAGGCGCCTTTTAATAGTTTAGTGCAGTACGGAGGTGCGGAGGTGCGGTACCGGAACGAGTGAAAAAATTTTAGGTGCAGAAGTACAGGTACGGACTATATGTGTTTCGAGGTGCGGAGGAGCGGTACCGGACTACCCGATATCCAGTAACGCGCCCAGCTCTGATTACTAGATATACAAGGACTTTATCTACAAGGTTATTAACACTAAAAACTCCTTTATGAAAGTAATTTCATGCATTCTTGCTACGAAAATAAACATTAAGTAAGAGGAAAAGTGTTCCCAGCATCATAGCTCAAAACTTCTCCCATGAACACTTTCTGCGCTACGCTTCATTTGAACTGTCTTTCTAAGCTTTACAGTGGTAGTATTGCCATTTTGAAACATCAGTTGGAGCATGAGGAAATAAATGAAAGTTTAAGGGGTTAACATTTACATGGTCTGGAGGCTTAACCCATTCAGTTCGTGACGCAGACGTTGGCGTCACAGTATGGAAAGGGTTAAGAGGAAATGGAAGAGGATTAATCCTCTTCTAAACCTCCTAATACTCTTCCATTTCCTCTTTTAAACCTCTTAAGAGGAAATGGAAGAGGTTTAGAAGAGGATTAATCCTCTTCCATTTTCTCTTAACCCTTTCCATACTGTGACGCCGACGTCTGCGTCACCGTACTGAAAGGGTTAATATAATTGTGGCATCAGTCAGACATATCTGAAATTTGAAGAAAGGGGATGATGGCTTTTACTTGAGATCAACTTCTATAATAGTATAAACTATGGTGGGGCCCTGTGACTAGCAATAAGAAGAGACTGAAAAAAATGTCGCGAGCTCTGAAACCACTAGTCTGAGGGCAAACTTTGAATTGTGAAAAATAAAAACAGACTGGAACTTTTCAAAAGTTGACTGTTTTGGGGAGCTCTGTTTCCAATGCTTTTGACAACTAAACTTACATTTATATATAAACTAACTGCTAAAGGCAAAAAAACTTGCCATTAAATATTTTGAATGTGCTCTCTATTGAATAAAGAAGTAAGGGGTTGGGAGTGCGTTGGCTTGCTGAGAGCCGCCCCACCGCTGCCACCATCGCCACCCTCCTGCACAGCCAGATGCACAGCAGCCTCCATCAACGACTCGCTCCTCTCATGTTACAGCAGTTCATGATCAATAAGCCCAGTAGAGTCCTCAGGGTTGGCAGGGCTGAGCAGAGTAACATGGGTAATGTCACACACCTGTTGAAATGGAACAGTGAAGCAGCTGAGCCCAACAAATATGGTGTCCCACCGAAGAATTTCTTCACAATATTCCCTCAGCAGCTCTCATGGGTGACCCTGTACCAGAGACAGCAATCGCAATTGAACAAAACACTTATATTAATGATGTCTGATTTTTCATTCTGCCTCGCCCGACCTGGCAGGGCATTCGGCACCATCTTGGCAAGACCTGTTAGCTCACTTGCATAATGTTGCACAGCATTACATGCCCAGTGGGTCTACTGAACTCGGGGAGCAGGTGCCCCCCCTTCCTGCACAACTCCCAGGGCCACCCTGACGCAACTTGCCTACTCATTCCTCCCAGCCAATGGGGTTATTTTTGCTAGTTCTGCAACTTTGATCATTTGTTAGGAAACTTGGTAGTTTCCATCCTATCACTAGACTTGAAATTACTAGTTGGAAAAATGCTAGTCACAGGGCCCCACTGTATGTAAGGAAATATTTTTAGATGTCATAAGAACAGTGAGCAATGTTTATTTGTATTTTCCCCTCGATATTTTTATAAGGCCATCTTGCAGAAACCGTTGCAAAGTCCTCAGTAGTAATCTGCCATATATTTGCATACTGTACTCAATGGGACATTTATATCAGTACTAAACAAATGAAGCCCAGTAAATTTTGTGTATTTTACATTTTTTTCTGCCCTTTTTCCTATACCATTCCACATTCTTTAAAGGGGCATAAACACAACAAGGATTAGTCTTTTGAACACTTTTCAAACACTTTTCCAGAGTGATCTTAGTGAGCGTGGATCCTTCCTAGAGCACATGACCCGAGACAAGGAGAATTTGGCCCGCGCCGAGGATGACGTGAAGCAGCTGAAGGAAAGACTGAGCTCACTTCAGGAGGAGCTTCAGAAAGCCAATACAAAGCTCACTGTATTTGACAAGGTGAGAAGCACTGCAGGAAATTATCGGAAAAAGCCAATTTCTGACCTCTCCTTTATTCTTGGGAAAATAGTGTTAATGTGATGATAACGATACTGATTAAATTTTCTCGTCATGCTTGTCTCCGTCCCTCTTCCTTGATGTGTTGATGTCTGCCAAATGCAATGCTGCTTTCATGTAAAAATTTCAGGCTGGTCTCCTGAGCCTACCAGAAAAGGATCTTACTCTCCTACAGCCAAGAGTGCCAGCTCCCAGTCCAAGGGTGAGCTACACTTTGCTCCAGTAACACTGTCATGTATATTAGTAGTACTTTATTGTATGTGATGTAACCATGAGAAGAATAGACTTCTAATTATATCATGAACATTATATATTATTATAGTGAGATTGAATTGTAACAGTGAACTAGCATGCACACAATTTGTTATTGTTACATTAGGGTATCATTGACTGAATATATCCTCAAAAAGTTCATTTTCTAAGTATGGCATCCATAGGAAGTGTGGGCTAGGCCTGTCAGGGTAAACTCTTATATTGATCCAAGCAAACAAACATGGTTTAACCCGAACAGCGTCAGATACGTACGACATACGTATTATTTTTTAATACCATTGAGTGTCAGATACGTACGTCATACGTATTTATTGTATTATTCTTTCCCGTTACTGGAGTGTGTTGAGGGTGATTTCTGTGGTGGTGCCCTACTGGAGTGTGTTGAGGGTGATTTCTGTGGTGGTGCCCTGGTAGACTGATCCTTTGGGAATACTGATCACCCAATATATTTCATTTATTGCCATAACTGGCAAGCCTGGCAGCCATTATTCTGGGTACAATTTTTTTATTTTATTTGTGTGAATGTTGGAGGTGGTTTTGGAGATCGTGATGTGGAAATTGAAGTGGTTGGTGGTTGGAAAGTGGTTTGACAGTGTTGTGGGTGAGGTATAGTGGGTATACTGACGTCCAGAACCAGCAATTTTGTACCGGCATTTTTGGTAAGGATGGGCCACGTATAAACTGTAATTGCGTGAGCGAACACTCTTGTGGACGACTGTACATTGAGTTGAACTATCAGAAAGCTCAAAATGAGTTACTCTCACAATATATATAAGTCTGTGCTAAATATGTCGAGAGAAAACGATTTACTCTGATACGCACTTACAATCCAAGAAAGTCTACGGCAATCAACATAACCATTTCGCTTCCCAAATCGACAAAAAATGGCCCAAAATACCGACTTCTAGTTTAGGCGACGGTAAGCTAAAGACGTTACATTTCTTAATTTTTCATGGTTGTAAGCTGTTTTATGCAAAAAAAATAAAAATAAATTTTCCTCCGACGCTGGGGTGGGGAGGAAATTACAAAATACCAAAACGCTGTACAGGTTAAAAGGCCATTTTAAGCACCCCCCGGCCTAGTTTAAATTCCTGTGGCTTGTGTTCTTTGCCCGCTTACCACAATGCTCTCATGCTTGTCAAATGCATTATGATTGTATAAAAATCAATGAGAGGTGACCTGTAATGCATAAATTACTATCTGGCACCTCTCTCTGCATGACCTTGTCTACTGGGTGACTGGATTAGACAGAGATACGACTTCATGACCACAATCTAGCTACACTTTTCTCCCAATGATTCTGCGCACACCCAGCACTGAATGTCCAAGATGACAAAAAACACCGCTCTATGTCAGAGGGGATGGACAGGGTGTGATGATCTCACCAGAGTGAGTAAATAAATACAGCAGAACTTCCAGTGACCCCTTCAGCATCTGGATACCAGACTCCTTTGCCACCTGCTGGTCACTCAGCATCTGTGTCAGGGAGATCAGGGGCTCCATGCTCAAGCTTAAGGACGCACGCCAGGAAAAATATCGAAAATGGTGAAAAAATTCTCAAAAATACTATCACTCTCGCTCTACCATTCCACCAAGTTTGAGCATCGTAGCGCGAAATTTACTTGCTGTGTGGGCCATTTAAAACTTAAATGTCATGCCGCTGGGCGTTTGTTTACATCATGTGCGAGCCACACAAGTGGACATTAAATCCTCTTATATCTATTTTTCGCTATTATTGTGTTATTTATTTAGAAATATTGGGAAGCTTATGTTCTCGTTGGAAACTCAATCCTCTAGCCTCAATACAAGGTGCTCTCCATGGCGACCCAACCACGTGTTATATTCGTAAACACACACAGCTGATTGTCGCAGTGTGATCAGTTTTGTGAGCTTTTCATGCTTTTTTAGTGGACAGTACATGCATTCAAGATGCCTAAGGTGTCTAAGAAGAAGAGGAGATATAAGGGGATGCCAGAAGCGAACAAGCTTTCGGCTGCAAGGTGGAGAAAAACCAAAATTTCCCTGCCAGTAGCTTACCAGCCACCTCCCTCACCGCCTGCTGTTCACTCACCACCGCTTGCAGCTCACTCACTTGATGAAACAATACTTACTGTATTTTGCGGCATATAACGTGCACCTTTTTTAATTAAAAAAAGTCACGGAATACTCCGAAGGTACAAATTTTTTTTTTTCGGTCTGCCTTTTTCCACCATAATTTTGAAATTTGTGTGAGGTTTTATGGGTCAGCGGGACTCCTAGGCTGCCACACAACCTCACTGTGCCATTCTCAGTGACTGTAACAATGTCAGGAGAGTTTTTCATATTTTCTGCGTTTGAATCCGCGCCCAAGTGTCAACAGCCACTGACCTTGAGTCCTCCTAAGACTCCTCTTGCTCCCAAAAGAGCTTTCAGTGTGAGTGCAATTGGGAGAGAGCTGAAGAAGACTTTTTAAGCATTGAAAGCAGTGTTAGTGGTGAAGGCAGTGACATCAACAACATTGAACTCCAACCCCTCGTCTTATCAGGAAGGCTGAGCCCCGTTCTGTAACCTCAGTTTGGTGGCCATCTTATAGATCAATCTCATTACGGTGATGGTGGAAGCGATACTCAGGGCCCTGAGGATGCATCCCACCACCCTTCAGGGTTATCAAGGTGAGAACATATGGGTAATGAAGGGGGTTTGTAACGGAGTCCAGTGCAAGGAGGGGGAGGGCGGCTGCCAACCACAACAACCTACGCAGCATTGCCAACACATCCTCCTTCACTAACCAGCCTGGTGAACAAACCTACAACTTTGCTCTCCTCAATGACCTAGAGCAGTTGGTTCAGCACCCTACTCGTATTCCCGACCGTCTTGGAGACAGGCCCAACATTCTAGACCTCTTCCTTACCTCTAATCCTTCTGCTTACTCTGTCAAACTGTTCTCTCCGTTGGGCTCCTCCGATCATAACCTTATTTCTGTATCCTGTCCTATCGCTCCTGTACATCCTCTGGACCCACCGAAGAGGTGATGCTTCTGGGATTTTGCTTCAGCTCGGTGGGACGACCTGAGGATTTACTTTTCTGATTTCCCGTGGAATGATTACTGCTTCCAGGATAGAGACCCCTCTGTGTGTGCCCAGCGCATCTCAGAGGTGATTGTCTCTGGAATGGAGGTATACATTCCACGTACTTTCTCTACTCCTCATGCTAGAAAGCCTTGGTTTAATCACGCTTGTTCTCGTGCTATAAAAGATAGAGAGGCAGCTCACAAAAGGTTCCAGAGCCTTCGAACTCCCACTAACTTTGACCTTTACATTTCAGCCTGGAATCGTGCCAAATCTATTCTCAGACTTACCAAAACTTCTTTTATCAATAGAAAATGTCAACACCTTGCTTCTTCTAATTCTTCCCGTGACTTCTGGCATCTAGCCAAAAATATCTCCTCCAATTTTACTTCTTCCTCTTTCCCTCCTCTCTTTAACTCTGACGGCAGCACTGCCGTCTCATCTGTCTCTGAGGCTGAACTCTTCGCTCAAACTTTCTGTAAGAACTCCACCATGGACGATTCTGGGCATATTCCTCCTACTCATCCCCCCTCTGACTCCTTTATGCCTGTTATTAAGATTCTTCCAAATGATGTTTTCTATGCCCTCTCTGGCCTCAACTCTCAGAAGGCATTTAGACCTGATGGAGTGCCTCCTATTGTCCTTAAAAACTGTGCTTCTGTGCTGACACCCTGCCTGGTCAAACTCTTTCGTCTCTGCCTATCAACATCTATCTTTCCTTCCTGCTGGAAGTATGCCTTTGTACAGCCTGTGCCTAAGAAGGGTGACCGTTCCAATCCCTCAAACTACCGCCCTATAGCTTTACTTTCCTGTCTATCGAAAGCTTTTGAATCAATCCTTAACCGGAACATTCAAAAGCACCTTTCCACGGCGAATCTTCTTGCTCTCTTAAGTGACTCTTGGTCATCCTCTCTTAGCCGTTTCGGTGAAACTTTCTCTGTTGTGCTAGACATATCGAAAGCCTTCGATAGAGTCTGGCACCAGTCTTTGCTTTCTAAACTGCCCTCTTTCGGATTCTATCCCTCTCTCTGCTCCTTTTATCTCCAGTTTCCTTTCCGGCCGTTCTATCTCTGCTGTGGTAGATGGTCACTGTTCTTCCCCTAAACCTATCAACAGTGGTGTTCCACAGGGCTCTGTCCTATCACCCACTCTCTTCCTGTTATTCATCAATGATCTTCTTTCCATAACAAACTGTCCTGTCCATTCATACGCCGACGACTCCACTCTGCATTATTCAACTTCTTTCAGTAGAAGACCATCACATCAGGAAGTACACGACTCCAGACTGGAGGCTGCAGAACACTTAACCTCAGACCTTGCTATCATTTCCGATTGGGGCAGAAGGAACCTTGTGTCCTTCAGTGCCTCAAAAACTCAATTTCTCCACCTATCAACTCGACACAATCCTCCAAACACCTATCCTCTATTCTTCGACAACACTCAGCTGTCACCTTCAACACTAAACATCCTTGGTCTATCCTTAATTCAAAATCTCAACTGGAAACTTCATATCTCCTCTCTTGCTAAATCAGCTCTCTCGAGGTTGGGCGTTCTGTATCATCTCCACCAGTTCTTCTCCCCCGCGCAGTTGCTATCCATATACAGGGGCTTGTCCGCCCTCGTATGGAGTATGCATTTCACGTGTGGGGGGGGCTCCACTCACACAGCTCTTCTGGACAGAGTGAAGTCTAAGGCTCTTCATCTCATCAGCTCTCCTCCTCCTACTGATAGTCTTCTTCCTCTTAAATTCCGCCACGATGTTGCCTCTCTTTCTATCTTCTATCGATATTTCCACGCTGACTGCTCTTCTGAACTTGCTAACTGCATGCCTCCCCCCCTCCCGCAGCCCCGCCACACACGACTTTCTACTCATGCTCATCCCTACACTGTCCAAACCCCTTATGCAAGAGTTAACCAGCATCTTCACTCTTTAATCCCTCACGCTGGTAAACTCTGGAACAATCTTCCTTCATCTGTATTTCCTCCTGCCTACGACTTGAACTCTTTCAAGAGGAGGGTGTCAGGACACCTCTCCTCCTGAAATTGATCTTTCTTTCGGCGACCTCTTTTAATTCTTTTTTGGGAGCAGCGAGTAGCGGGCTTTTTTTATTATTGTTTTCTTTTTTTGTGCCCTTGAGCTGCCTCCTTTGTTGAAAAAAAAAAAAAAAAAGGCTTGCTCCTACTGCGCTTCATCACATCACCACAGAAACTCCATGTTATGCAGAGGCTTCGGGTTTGAGGCAAACTGAAGTGGAAGGATGGATTAAGGCCAGCGTCCGGGTAGGAACGGTGTTGCCATATCTCTGGTAAATATGCCTGAATCACTCTGATTTTTATGTTATGAAGTATTGACATGTACATCAATTTTAGACATTCAGCCCCATTCTAGCCCCCAGCCCCGCCAGCCCCCAACAGCCCTTTCCGAAACTTACGAGTGTTATTCTGGTGTTATTATTGGCCCCACAACCCTCATTTTTTTTATGGCTAAGACACATTATGATATGAATTGTTTCTCCGTTGTTATTTTTTTTTTTTTTCTTTCTTTTTCGAAGAAAAAAAATCTGTTTTTTTGGACCAAGAAAATATTAATACAAAATGACAGCTCACATATATAAAAAAAAAACAGCAATGGACATCGGATGAAAAACATTCCTCTGCCATTTAGTTTTTGTTTAATTGAAATCAATTTAAAACTGGCTCCAAAATAGATTTTGAGATATGGGACGATTAAGTTTATCGATCGATCTCGCACCTGTTATAACACACTAGGAAGTGTTTTCGGGTATACGTACTATGTATTTTTTTATGATTATCTACAATCTGATAATACAATCAGACGTATTTCTAAGCATATCAGGCTCCTAGTCCCCCCCTGCCCTTCCTAAAAGCAAGGTATTATCTCGTCAAGTGAGGGGTATCAGAGTTGCGGGAGCATCTGAGGCAGTGGTGATGTCAGGTTTAACACGCGGTCTTTTTGCGTCCCTCCTCTGCTTGATCTTTTTAGACACCTGTCCCATGGCTGACAGCAGGAAAAAAGCAGGATACAATGGGTAAATAACATGCAGTGTAGCGGTATCGAGTATCGGCGAGTGAAAGGCAGGCAGCATCCGTCCCCTTTCAGAGCTACACAGGCACTGATTTCATTGTGTACCATGCCCAGCCATCAGCCTGCGCTCTCACTCACCCAGGGTTGCCAAACTTTCCTAGAAATCAATAGCTGTATGCTAACCTTGCTGTTTTTTCTTGTATAAACGTTCTAGTATGACTTTCTACAAATAACAAAACATCTATCGAGTGTGTGTGTGGGGGGGAACCACTTATAACTAAGGAACCATAAGGAATTTTATCTAAAACCTTCGGAAACATACTCATAAATGGTTTGCCATGACCCACGAACAATTTCAGATTTTTTTCTTTTTTTTCCCGTTTTTTTTTTTTTTTTTTTTTTTTTTTTTTTCCTGCTACCCAGACGCTCACCTTCAGCGAATGCTTATGAATTTAAAGCTACTGGCTTAGGTAGAGCCATGAAATTGATAATGGAAAGTGACCAATTTTCGGGAGAACGTCAGAACATTGCCGCACGAGAACCCCTTTCTCGGTACACCCCCAGGGGTGCCCTTTAGGGGTTAACCAAAAATTTGGGAAATTGTACATCATCAGTCTTGTTTAACCATACATATTTCTGAGATTTTAAGCACTGAATATTTTTTTTTCAAAATTGTTGTCTTAAAGTTTAGGGTGCGCAGTATACGCCGGAGCGCGTTATACGCCCCAAAATACGGTCTGTAAATTCTGTAATGCCCCAGCGGTGAGCTTTTATAAAACCGGAAAAGGCCTAACTTATTATTTTATATTCAAATAGCCACAAAAATATTCATATTTAACTTGGGACATCAAAAGGCATACAAAATAACCCCAATGAGCAATATTAAGTCTGTAATAATGTGCTTATCAAAAAAAAGTTTCACAGTTGCATAGTCATACTTGATAGCCCATGCATTCACTATTTATTGACCAATTCCAGTGGTTCTGGCCTTAATTTAACCCTCATTGCTTCCTCCTCAAAATGAAAGTAACAAATTTTGTCATGGTTCTACCTGGTTCGTGCATACCTATGCCTCAACTTTAGGAAGAGTGCTGCCGTCAGGGTTAAGGAGAGGAGGGAAAGAGGAAGAAGTGAAATTGGAGGAGATATTTTTGGCTAGATGCCAGAAGTCACGGGAAGAATTAGAAAAAGCAAGGTGTTGACATTTTCTATTGATGAAAGAGGTTTTGGTAAGTCTGAGAATAGATTTGGCACGATTCCAGGCTGAAATGTAAAGTTCATGGTTAGCAGGAGTGCGAAGGCTCTGGTACCTTTTGTGAGCTGCCTCTCTATCTTTAATAGCATGAGAACAAGTATGATTAAACCAAGGCATTTTAGCATGAGGAGTAGAGAAAGAACGTGGAATGTATGCCTCCATTCCAGAGACAGTCACCTCTGTGATGCGCTGGGCATACACAGAGGGGTCTCTCTCCTGGATGCAGTAATCATTCCACGGGAAACTGAAAAAGTACATCCTCAGGTCGTCCCACTGAGCTGAAGCAAAATGCCAGAAGCATCGCCTCTTCGGTGGGTCCAGAGGATGTACAGGAGCGATAGGACAGGATACAGAAATAAGGTTGTGATCGGAGGAGCCCAACGGAGAGAACAGTTTGACAGAGTAAGCAGAAGGATTAGAGGTAAGGAAGAGGTCTAGAATGTTGTGCCTGTCTCCAAGACGGTTGGGAATACGTGTAGGGTGCTGAACCAACTGCTCTAGGTCGTTGAGGAGAGCAAAGTTGTAGGCTTGTTCACCAGGCTGGTCAGTGAAAGAGGATGAAAGCCAAAGCTGGTGGTGAACATTGAAATCTCCCAAGATGGAGATTTCAGCGAAGGGAGAGTGAGTCAAGATGTGCTTCACTTTAAAGTTCAAATAGTCAAAGGATTTTACATAGTTAGTAGAGTTAGATGAGAGATAAACAGCACAAATGTATTTAGTAATAGAATGACAATGAAGTCTTAGCCAGATGGTGGAAAATTCAGAAGAGTCAAGGTCGTGGGCATGAGAGCATGTGATGTCGTTGCTCACGTAGGCGCAACATCCAGCTTTGGGTTGAAATTTGGGATAGAGATAGTAGGAGGGAACAGAGTAAAGATTGCTGTCAGTAGCCTCAGAAACTTGTGTTTCGGTGAGGAAGAGAAGGTGAAGTTTAGAGGAGGAGAGATGGTGTTCCACAGAATGGAAATTAGAACTAAGACCGCGAATGTCGCAGAACATGTATGGTATGTATGAACCACTCACCAAATAAGTTCTAACCCACTCTAGGAAATGGCAAAGCCATTTTTGTTTGTGAAAAACATCTATCATGGTTCATGATGAGTCTGGTGTGTGTGTGTGTGTGTGTGTCTTTGTTGTTACTCGATCCACGTGCTTATGTGGTCGGAGTCTAGATGGGTGGGTTGGCCGCTCACGCACAGTGGTGACAATGAGAACTGGCACGGAGGAACCACAGCCACGCCACACCCGCAACAGCTTCTTCCTTCCATTTAACTGCAGCAACAAGTCCATAACTTGGGTAATGACAGCACAAGCCGCGAGAGCCCTTACTTAAGCAGACGACGCCATGTCGATACAGGGCAAGTGCTTTGTTTACGTTGTGGCTGTGGATACGGGCAATCGACCTTGGTCGTGTGTGTGACGCACACATGGAAAAGTTGGATTTGCCGGTTGCCCAAGCTGCCACCAATGCGGTGAGAAGAAAAGAGCCCAGTGTGACACCAGGTTACGGACAACCGACAACTCGCTCCCGGATGTGCGCACGGGCATTGCCAGTAGCCACAATGGTTAGAGGAAAACGGCCAGTGTGACACTGCCTTAAGGCAGCGAGGCCGCTGACCGGGTGAGCACCGTCGATGACGTCATCGGACTCCCAGCGCATCACATGCGTGTTTTCAGAGCTCAGCCAATCGTAAGGCTTCATCTGTGGCTTTAAAACGATCCGTTCTCTCTTCCTGTTTTCTTCCTTTTTCCAAGGTAAGTATGTTGAGATAACAAAGGAGTAAAGGAGGAAAAAAGTGAGCTCCGGGGAGCAGCATGAGCCAATTATAATGGTGCCACTATAAACAGTTGCCTGTGCCATGATGGGCTCGGGGCTGACCATCAGGCCCAGATGGATAGTCTACCGGCGCCATACCCTACATTTAAAAAAAAAAAACACGGGTCAGAACACTTTTTCAGTGTTTTCAATACCTCGAGTTAAAAAGCCAAGCATCAAGGTGTCGTTGGAAAGACAACAATCATGGAGTTCAGTCGAGGCCCTGCAGCTTAACCCTTATACCCCATCAGGCACGATCATGGCTTTTATGTTAGTCTCCGTCACGCCACGATTGTGGCACTCTTCAAATATCATGGTCATTTTATGACACAGTTTATTTATGCTTGAGGCTATGCATCATACATCAAGCCCTGTCATTGGCCCTTTGTTTTCAACATGCTGGATGCTTGCCCAATCACGTCCTAGCTTTTACAAGGATTTGTTTATATTGTAGTCGGGCTCCAGATTTTCCCGCGGTGAGTACAGTAATCCCTCGCCATATCACAGTTCACTTATCGCGGTCTCGCTGTATAGTGGATTTTTAAATTGTATCGTATCATGGATTTTTCGCTATATCGCGGGATTTTGCGGTAAAATAAGTATTTTCTAGCTTAAAAATGAAAACGATATAAATCAACGTAATTAGGAACACCCTCAATAAGCACCTACATCACCCACCTATTTTTTTTTCCCCGTCGCGGCCTATTGCGCCGTTAGTCTTTTCCCTGGTTCACTCCTCCCCCACTTCCTTTCTTTCTTCTCCCTCTCCGTCCCCATATTTTTCTCCTTCCTTCTCATTTCTTTCTTCTTTTCCTTTCACCTCCCTCCCAGTTTTTCTCTTTTAATCTCTTTCCCTCCCACACACACCCTTTCTCTCCCCCTCTCTCCTCACCTTTACCTGACCCTCCCTACCTCTCTCTTTTAATCTCTTTCCCTCCCACACACACCCTTTCTCTCCCCCTCTCTCCTCACCTTTACCTGACCCTCCCTACGTCTCTCTTTTAATCTCTTTCCCTCCCACTCACACCCTTTCTCTCCCCCTCTTTCCTCACCTTTACCTGACCCTCCCTACCTCTCTCTTTTAATCTCTTTCCCTTCCACTCACACCTTTTCTCTCCCCCTCTTTCCTCACCTTTACCTGACCCTCCCTACCTCTCTCTTTTAATCTCTTTCCCTCCCACACACACCCTTTCTCTCCCCCTCTTTCCTCACCTTTACCTGACCCTCCTTACCTCTCTCTTCTTTTCCCGTCCCATTTCCTCCACTCATTTCCCTTGTTTCCTCCTTTCTCACACCCTCTTATCTTTAGTCTTATCTCTCACTCTATCACTCTTGCTCCCTTTCTCCTTCCCCATTATATTTTATGAACACACACACACACACACACACACACACACACACACACACACATATAGTGGATAGAGCGCCTGCCTCACAACCAGAAGGACCGGGGTTCGACTCCCCGGCCGGGTGAAGATAAGTTGGGTTTATCTTCTTTCACGTGTAGCCCCTGTTCACCTAGCAGTGAGTAGGTACGCGACGTAAGGCAAGGAGTTGTGACCTCTTTGTCACGGTGTGTTGTGTGTGAGGGGTCTCAGTCCTACCCGAAGATCAGTACTATGAGCTCTGTGCTCTTCCGTAGGGGAACGGCTGGCTGTCTTGAGCAAGACCCGCAGCAGACCAAGAGGTGAATTAAACACACACACACACACACACACACACACACACACACACACACACACACACACACACACACACACACTCTCACTCGCTCAGAAGGTGAAATGAAAAGGGTGTGGGGAGAGAGGGGCGGAAGTGAGAGTCAGGTCATGTCCTGACTGAAGCCCTGACCTGACTCTCCCTCAGGACCTCACCTGACTCCCTCAGGACCTGACATGACTCTCCCACTGTCCCTCCCTCCCCACACCCTTCTCCTTGTTTTCATCCTCTTTATCTCTCCCTGTTTCCTCCACTTCTTTTCCTTGTTCTCCCTTCTTACAGCCTCTATCAGTATTTTTTTCATGACTCATTCTGTCCCTCTCCTCCCTTTCCCCTTCCGTATTTACCTAATTGTGACATAAAAGAAGTGAACTACGCTCATATTTCCCTTTCTCTGAGTATTCTTCCGCCCTGCCAGACTAATTCCTGCGCGAAGTTCGTATTTACGAAGCAAATGTTGAAAGTCGAAACAAGAATTATAGAATCATTTATTGTGACCGCATCGTAACAACGAAACGTCGTAGAAAGTGTTTATAAGAGTCTGGGAAAGGTCAATAGGAGTGTGGGGAGTGTTTATAAAGCCTTAAACTATATATAAATAAAAAATATATATAAAGTCGCTACTTCGCGGATTTTCGCCTATCGCGGGGGGTTCTAGAACCTAACCCCCGCGATAGACGAGGGATTACTGTACACGTTCGCGATGTGTGCTGTATTTTATCATATTTTTACCATTTTCTAGGCAAGATAGCAGGTATATATGTATTTTCATGAGTAAATAAGTGTTTCAGGCACATGATATGATACATGACTACACATGTTTTTTTTTTTGTTTTTTTTTCCATATTGACCTAGATAAGAGCGGAGTGTGCCACGAGGGTGATGTCAGGTAATGAGTGTTAGGTGATACTGGAGGTTTCCCATCTAGGGGAATATATAAGTTCCATTTGTTCATTTATCATTATACCATAGCAAAGAGCAACTATTAAGCTTTCAAATGATATATAATTGTCCCATTATTTGTTACAATAATTTGACTGAACACTAAGGTAAGCAAGGGAACACCTGTAAACATTAGTTACCCGTTTTTTTATGTACGTAGCTTAAAACTGGCCGCTCATTTTATCATGGGGTATAAGGGTTAAGATGAGGCTGAAGCTGTGCCTTCAGCTGTGGATCTCAGGATGATGATGATGTCATGTCTGTGGTCTCTACTCTCACCTTTGAGGGGTTTAATGAGTTGATGGCTAAAGGAAGTCAGTATTTTACATTTTCAGTGGTCCCTCCCAATGATTCCAACAATTCAGTTATCCGAATGACCTTGAGTGTGCTGCTATTTAGATTATTGGACTTTTAGCGTAGATGGCACATCGATTGCCAGCCCTGCATATTCAGTGCACAGCCTTTGCATTTTTTTGGAAAAACTGTTTTTCTCTTAGAATCATACACCCAGAATCACATATTAGGATTTGCATGTTCACATAACAAGAATGCATATTCTGGGTGACCTCGCAATGTAGTGGTTTTGCAATTTGTGATTTTTTTCTTTTTACGGTAAAGGAAACGGCTCAAGGGCAATAAACAAAGAAAAACAGAAAAGCCTGCCAATTGCTGCTCCTGTGAAAGCAAACCGAAGGAGTGGCCAGAAGAGTTAAATTTTGGATGGAGAGTTGCCTTGACACTCGCCTCTTGAAAGAGTTCACGTCATAGGCAGGAGGAAATACAGACAAAGGAAGGCTATTTTAGAGTTTACCAGTGAGAGGAAAGAAGTATTGATAATGCTGCTCAACTCTTGCATAAGAAATTTGGGTAGTATTAGGATGAACTAGAGTAAAAATCATGTGCATTGTGGCTGTGGGAGGAGGAGGAGGCTTGCAGTGTACAAGTGCTGGAGTCCATAATAGCCAGGAACGTTCGGAAGCATCTAGAGAAACATAGCTTAATTCACGACTCGCAGCATGGGTTCACTAAAGGTAGGTCATGCCTCACCAATCTCTTGTCCTTCTACAATAAAGTATTTGAGGTGGTAGACAGAGATGAAAATTATGATGTAATCTATCTTGATTTTAGTAAAGCATTTGACAAAGTTCCTCACCAACGACTGCTGCTTAAATTACAGGCTCACGGAGTAGAGGGTAAAGTTTTGAACTGGGTCAAGGCCATAGCTGGGCACGATAACAGAAAACCTTATTCCCGATAACCGATAACTGATAATGGAAAACCTTATCAGTGATAACCGATATTCGTTAACTGGAGACACAAATATAGGTGATAACCGATAACCGATACCCGATATAAATCCACAATTCTGATACTAGCTAACGATAAGTCCAGTAGGCGAAAACGATACTGTATTGATATTTCAAATAAAAAACATAGATGAATTCAGATTTGATTATCTGTATTTTAGAAAACTTACAAAACCTGAAAACCACACGTTGACAAGTACCTATGGATGGTAATACTATAAATGCCTGAACCGGTGTTGTGTTATTTGGCGTCCCCACCGTCAAAAGCTGCCGCTTTTGTTTACAAACACTGGTCTCTCATGAACTACGCATGCTCAGACTAGCAAGCATAGACCTGTACATTCTCACAAAGCTTTTTAACCATAATTAAGAGTTGCTGGAAGGCTGAATCAGACATACAGTACCACTACCACCATCCCCGCTGTTTCTAGAATGACACTCTGTACGAGTTGTATTTATATGTACAGAGTGTCGTTCTAGAAACAGCGAGGATGGTGGTACTGTATGTCTGATTCAGCCTTCCAGCAACTCTTAATGTGTTAAAAAGCTTTGTGAGACTTTACAGCGCTACACTTACTGGTCTGAACATGCACAGTTCACGAGAGACCAGTGTTTGTAAACAAAAGCGCCAGCTTTTGACGATGGGACACCAAATAACACAACACCGGGTGCCTTCAATACCATGGCATGCTCACAAACGAATATGGAATATCAGATTTGAGGCAGTGAATAATCATTTTTTGTACAAAGTTAAATGATTTTTCTCTTTGATATAGTAATTTTTGAGTAACAAAAAAATAACCTAGTGTCTTAATGTTGATGATCTAAGTATGAAATCTCTTCACCGAAGATATTTCATACCCCGAGGTTTTTTCATACATCACCGGGTGCCCGGGCGACACATGCGCAGTAGGGAGGAGACAACATTTTTTTTTCTGAGAGGCGGAAAAAAGTAGCGATTATCGCTAGTTTGGTTACAAAAGTAACGAAGATACTGATATATATTTAAATAAGTAGCAGAGGGCCGATAACCTGATTTTGTTATCAGCGATAAAGTATCGCAATAATGCCCAGCTATGGTCAAGGCGTGGCTTAGCAATAGGAAGCAAAGAGTGCAAATCAATGGTAAAAGATCTGACTGGGGATGTGTTACGAGTGGGGTCACACAAGGTTCGGTATTAGGTCCACTTTTGTTTATTATTTATATCAATGACTTAGATACAGGAATTAGTAGTGATGTCAGTAAGTTTGCAGATGATACCAAGATCGGTAGAGTAATTGAGTTGGATCAGGATGCTAGTATTCTCCAGGATGAACTAAACAGATTGTATGACTGGGCAGATAAATGGCAGATGGAGTTCAATGTAGGGAAGTGCAGTATTCTGAGTGTAGGTAGGAACAACCCCTCTCATAACTATTGCTTAAATGACACTCTCATAAGCAGGTCTGGGTGCGAGAGAGATTTAGGGGTCTTAGTGAGCTCTGATCTCCGTCCAAGGGCACAATGCATTCAAGTTAGAAATCGAGCAAATAGGGTACTGGGATTTATTTCAAGGAGCATAAGCAACAGAAGTGCCGAAGTCTTCCTCAAACTATATTTAGCATTAGTTAGACTTCATCTTGACTATGCAGTTCAGTTCTGGTCACCTTACTATAGAATGGATATCAAAATATTAGAATCAGTGCAGAGGAGGATGACTAAGATGATTCAGGGGTTGAGAAACTTGCCATACGAGGAAAGACTCAAACAGTTAAACTTGCATTCTCTAGAAAGGCGAAGGATGTGGGGAGACATGATAGAGGTTTATAAATGGATGAAGGGCTTTAATCAGGGGGATATTCATAAAGTTTTGTTGGTAAGAGAACCGGGTAGGACACGAAGTAATAAAATAAATGGATAAATTCAGATTCAACAGGGACATAGGCAAAAATTGGTTTACCAACTGGGTTGTGGATGAGTGGAATAGGCTTAGCAGTCATGTGGTGAGTGCCAATACAATTGTCACATTCAAAAATAGATTAGATAAATTCATGAACAGCGATATTAGGTGGGGTTAGATACACGGGAGCTTAGGTTCAAAGGAGCTGCCTTGTACAGGCCTACCGGCCTCTTGCAGACTCCTACGTTCTTATGTTCTTATGTTCTTATGTTAAGTTCAGAAGAGCAATCAGCATGAAAATATCAGTAGAAGGTAAAAAGAGGGAATAGTATTATCCTGCCAATGCTATCGTATGCGTCAGAGACGCGGACATGGAATGCAGCACAGCAGTCAAGAATAAGTGCAGTGGAAATGAGTTATATAAGAGGTACATGTGATGTGTCATGATGGGATGGAGAAAGTAATGAAAGCATGTATGAAAGGTTTTATATGGGTGTGACAGCGAAGGGAGTGGATTGTGGAGTGGTGGAGTGGGTGAAGCGTGGTGCATTGAGATGGTTTGGACACGTGATGAGAATGGGGGAGAATGACTTTGTGAATTGAGTATACAAGGGAAGGATTGAGGGAAGGGGTGTCAGGGGAAGACCACCTATGAAGTTAGTCAATATGGTGAGAGAGTTGGAAGTAGCAGGATGGATGAAGTGTGCTGAGAGGGAGTGCCAGAACAGAGAGAGATGGATACACCCCCCGGAGGGAAGTTCCTGTGAGAGAGCAGGGTGCTGGAGATTTAGATAGATAGAAAGAGAGGCAACATTGTGGTAGGGTTTGAGAGATAGAAGACTGTCAGTAAGAGGAGGGGAGTTAATGAGATGAAGAGCCTTTGGTCGGTATTTTAAGACACTTCTGCTTCTCACATCAACTATCTCTAAAGGTCAAAGAGGGGATGAATCGGGTTCTTATGAGTTTTTTTTAGGTTCATGCTACTGAAGAAGGGCCAAACTACCACCAGGGTCATAAAACTACTCCAGAAATGCCCTAAACTCATACGAAAGCCTTGTCAAACATGTGAACTTGGGCGACGAAATGTTTTAGAGTACGACCCTTTGACTTTACTTTGTCCAAAAGGGCTGTGTGTGGATCCCCCTCCACCCACATGAGATGCATACTTCATGAGTGACCCAACCATTTCCTGAATTATTGTCTTAATTACTATTCTTATTGAATTAACAAGTATTATGCTAGGCTGTTTGTTTCAACCTCAAGTAGTGTTATTTGCATGAGTAGGTGATGCTAATGAGTGTTGACAGGAGTTTGAGAGGCTGCGTGAGGCCCACAGTGAGCTGCAGCTGCTGTACCGTGAAAAGAACAGAGAGTTGGAGCAGCTGTCTACCACCCTCACCTCACACTCCTCCACTTACCGGGCACTCCAGGCACAGGTCAGAGAAGCAGCGCCATACTCCTCATGGCTTTATTTTCTTGTTCTTTTCAGAGTGAGGCAGACTAAAGACAAAAAAGTGTGTATTAAAAAGACTCCAGCACATTGCTCCCTCAAAACAGAAGTAAAGATGTCAGAAAAAGTGATCTTATTTCATTCTAGACAAGTCCGGATCCTCCTCTCTAGAAAGAATGAATCATAGGAAAGAGGAAATGATGTTGATTTTTGCTTATTTAATCTGAATTATAATATGTGATGTGGTCTTCCATGCTACATCTGTTTACAATCATCTGACACTTCATCCACTTTTTTATGAAGCAGTTACAAAACAGTGTCATGACTGTACAGAAAACCAGATTTATTCTCAGCATGAAGAGCTTATTTATTTGAATTATGAGTCATGACCCTTGCCTCCTGTGATTAACAAGGCTTCATTATGTTATAGGTAGAAAAAGTAACTCAGGAGAGTGTGGAGAAGGAGGAGCATCTTAATATGACAGTCAGGAGCCTTCAGGACACCATAAGAAGAAAAGATGAGCGTTGCGACAAATTGGAAACCCAAATCCTGACCCTTACTAACCGAGGAATGAAGGAGACGCTGGAGGAGCTGGGTTCGTGCCTGACACAGACAGTGGGCCTTGGAAAGCATGATAACGTGCTGGAGTTTCACATTGATCGAGTGGTGTTTGATCCTCCCGAGTTCAGCCGCCTCAAGACCTTTGTGTCATGGACTGTTCCCTTCTCCCTTGAGGATCCATTGCAGCACACCAATGTTGCTCGAGGCTCAGAGGCAAACTACAACTACTCTGCACTCTACAAGTTTCAAGTGAACAGCAGGAACCTTGCATCACTAAGGGAAGACACCGTCACAGGTAACCATTCCACTGTATTTTGTTTGTATTTTTTATGGACTAAAGTTTAGCTTGAAATATGGCAACCAGTGGCTCTTTATACTCTGTGCAGTTTCAGATTAGTGATAGTCAGTAAATGTCAGCTCTAAAAGGTAATAGTGTTTTAGTTCAATAATCTTAATCAAGGATGTTTTGCTTTTATGGCTCAAGATCAGCATAGGGCAGTGCTGTCCAAACTTTTTTGCCTATTGTACCCTTTATTACCTTCTCCTAGTGTTACATACCCCCATGTCTCTTTAATTTTATTTTACAGAAAAGGAGACAGTTCAAAGGTGTGAAAAAAAAAAAAAAAAAAAAAAGCCAGCTACTTACTGCTCCTGCATAGAGTACAGAGGAGTGGCCAAAAAGAGAGATCAATTTCAGGAGGTGTCCTGATACCCTCCTCTTGAAAGAGTTCAAGTCGTAGGCAGGAGGAAATACAGATGAAGGAAGAGTGTTCCCGAGTTTACCAGCGTGAGGGATGAAAGAGTGAAGATGCTGGTTAACTCTTGCATAAGGGGTTTGGACAGTATAGGGATGAGCTTGATTAGTAAGTCGTGTGTGGCGAGGCTGCAGGAGGGGGGGAGGCATGCAGTTAGCAAGTTCAGAAGAGCAGTCAGCGTGAAAATATCAATAGAAGATAGAAAGAGAGGCAACATTGCGATGGAATTAAGAGGTAGAAGACTATCATTAAGAGGAGGAGAGCTGATGAGATGAAGAGCCTTAGACTCCACTCTGTCCAATAGAGCTGTGTGGGAGGAGCCCCCCCCACACGTGAGATGCATACTCCATACGAGGGTGGACAAGGCCCCTGTATATGGATAGCAACTGTGCGGGGGAAAAGAACTGGCGGAGACGATACAAAACGCCCAACCTCGAGGAAGCTGATTTAGTGAGAGAGGAGATATGAAGTTTCCAGTTAAGATTTTGAGTTAAGGATAGACCAAGGATATTTAGTGTTGAAGAAGGTGACAGCTGAGTGTTGTCAAAGAATAGGGGATAGGTGTTTGGAAGATTGTGTCGAGTTGATAGGTGGAGAAATTGAGTTTTTGAGGCATTGAAGGACACAAGGTTCCTTCTGCCCCAATCAGAAATGATAGCAAGGTCTGAGGCTAAGCGTTCTGCGCCTCTAGTCTGGAGTCGTGTACTTCCTGTTGGGATGGTCTTCTACTGAAAGAAGTTGAATAATGCAGAGTGGAGTCGTCGGCATATGAGTGGACAGGACAGTTTGTTATGGAAAGAAGATCATTGATGAATAACAGGAAGAGAGTGGGTGATAGGACAGAGCCCTGTGGAACACCACTGTTGATAGGTTTAGGGGAAAAACAGTGACCGTCTACCACCGCAGAGATAGAATGGCCAGAAAGGAAAATGGAGATAGAGGAACAGAGAGAGGGATAGAATCCGAAAGAGGGCAGTTTAGAAAGCAAAGACTTGTGCCAGACTATCGAAGGCTTTTGATATGTCTAGCACAACAGAGAAAGTTTCACTAAAATGGCTAAGAGAGGATGACCAAGAGTCAGTTAAGAGAGCAAGAAGATCGCCAGTAGAACGCCCCATGCGGAACCCATGCTGGCAATCAGATAGAAGGTTAGAAGTGGAAAGGTGCATTTGAATCTTCCAGTTAAGGATTGATTCAAAAGCTTTAGATAGACAGGAAGGTAAAGCTATAGGGCGGTAGTTTGAGGGATTGGAACGGTCACCCTTCTTAGGCACAGGCTGTACAAAGGCATACTTCCAGCAGGAAGGAAAGGTAGATGTTGATAGGCAGAGACGGAAGAGTTTGACCAGGCAGGGTGTCAGCATGGAAGCACAGTTTTTAAGGACAATAGGAGGCACTCCATCAGGTCCAAATGCCTTCTGAGAGTTGAGGCCAGAGAGGGCATAGAAAACATCATTATGAAGAATCTTAATAACAGGCATAAAGGAGTCAGAGGGGGGATGAGTAGGAGGAATATGCCCAGAATCATCCAGGGTGGAGTTCTTACAGAAAGTTTGAGCGAAGAGTTCAGCCTTAGAGACAGATGAGACGGCAGTGCTGCCGTCAGGGTTAAGAAGAGGAGGGAAAGAGGAAGAAGAGAAATTGGTGGAGATATTTTTGGCTAGGTGCCAGAAGTCATGGGAAGAATTAGAAAAAGCATGGTTTTGACATTTTCTATTTATGAAAGAGCTTTTAGTAAGTTGAAGAATAGATTTGGCACGGTTCCGGGCAGAAATATGAAGATCATGGTTAGCAGGAGTGCGAAGGCTCTGGTACCTTTTGTGAGCTGCCTCTCTATCTTTAATAGCACGAGAACAAGCATGATTAAACCAAGGCTTTTTAGCATGAGGAGTAGAGAAAGAATGTGGAATGTATGCCTCCATTCCTGAGACAATCACCTCTGTGATGCACTGGGCACACACAGAGGGGTCTCTCTCCTGGAAGCAGTAATCATTCCATGGGAAATCGGAAAAGTACATCGTCAAGTCGTCCCACCGAGCTGAAGCAAAATGCAATTTATGTTATATTATATTATATTCATGTATACGTACATTACGCATCCTTCCTAGGTACCCGTCCCTCCCTGTCTCTTTTCCTTCATAGAACATGGGAAGTTTCTGCTGCGTGTGTGTGTGTGTGTGTGTGTGTGTGTGTGTGTGTGTCGTCTTTTCACGTACCCCTTTGATCTATGCTGCATACCCCCAGGGGTACGCGAACCCCAGTTTGGACAACACTGGCGTAGGGTATGAATACTGCATTCACTCAACCCTCAGTTTCCTGGACATCAGATTGTCCGTTCAAACTCCGAGGTCCAACACTTACCAGACATGTGCCCAGTCAAGTCTGGGAATTGAAACAGAAGTCTGGGCCAATAATCTGGGGTCTGATTGTGTCTGGTAGTTGCTAGACACATGCCTGGCTGAGTCTAAGTATTGAAACAGAAGTCTGGCCATACATCAGATTCTGTCCCTCGGTCAGTTTCTGCAACACCCGCTAGGTGGCTGTATGCATGCTGAACATGGCTTTAAATGTAAAATATTGGGATTTAATAAGAATCTGAATACATATGAAACTTAAAAATGACTTGATAGTAGGGAGGGCTATGAATGTCAGATAAAAAAAAATCTTCACCTGATACTCACAATACAAGATGGCGCCACTATAAACACTCGCCTGCGCCATAACAGGCTGGGCCGACCATCACGCCCCACCGCGAAGAAGACTTGGGCCGACCATCAGGCCCCACCAGAAAGAAGCCTACCGGCGCAATAGGCCGCAACGTAAAAAAAAAAAAAAAAAAAAAATTATGTTTGTTTTTTAAATGCCTGCCCAAATTGAGGGGGGATGTCTTATAAGCCCATGTGTCTTATGAGCCGTCAAATATGGCATTTAATCAAGCACATCAATGCCTTGAAGGGGGCGACTTCATCATTAGATCAACTTTTACACTCATCTCTTTTGAATACAACATTCTTAACCCCTTGCCAGTAATTTTTTGTGAAAATGTGATAATTTTTTTACTTTTTTTATTGCGTACCTGTTGGTCTCAAGTACAACCATATCAGAGTTCATCATCAAACAAATTATGGAAATGCTGCAAAATCCCCTTATTTGATACTACTGTTTCCTGTTAAATAAAAGGGTGGGGCAGGTGGACTTCCATATATAGAGAGATTTATTTATCTCTGTCCAATCCTGAGTATTTGTCAGAGCTCAGTTTATTCTTCCTTGTGAGAAGATTCAGAGTTGCTGATATCCCTCCCAGACTCTTCTGGGTTTACCCACTCATCACCACTGTCCCTGACATGATGCGGGATGAGATAAAGAGGAAGGAATTATCCTTTCATGGTTTGCCTGTTGTGTCACCACGTTGCTGGCTGGGTCTGGCAGTGGTGGTGGAGGTGGGGTGAACCGCTGACAGCTGGTGAGCGTCTGCTGAGACTTGTATTGCCATTCATTGCCAGAAAACATAACTGAATGCTCCCCAACTAATGGAATCAGATAAAATGGAAGATGAACGTTCTGACGGAACTCAGGACGATATATTTCGACATAGAATATACAAACGAATATACTTGGGTTAGAGAGACAAGGGTTTGAAGGTTTAAAGGGCACTCACGTAGACCAAAGCTTGACTTTCAGCTTGAAATGCCCTGCCTTTGAGCCATCTTAGCTTCAAAATAATAGTCTCTTTGCAGTTTCTGTGTACATCCTCCTCGACTCTGGCCACCCAGCCAAGGTAGGGGAATGTACCTTGACCTTCCATGAGGTGTTGGACCACCCACGCAATACCCTGCATGGCACAGTGCCGGTGGTGTTGGCACATGATGATGCAGAGGAGGCGCAGCACTTGGCCTTCATGGCGCACATAACCCCAGGACAAGTAAGGAGACAGTTTTTTCATGTACCATTAATACTCCTGTTAATTAAGTCTGCAGTAGTGGCTTCCCTTGGTATCTTGCATTGCCATTTTAATGCAAAAGTTGTGAGAGGAATGTTTAATGGATCTGATCACCTCATGATAGTAGCCAAAATTAGGCTGAAAGAGAAATGAGAATTCAGAGGGAATGGAAAGAGGGAAAAGGGTAGGAAAGAACTAGCAAGTGAGAAATTGCGTTACTGGCCACAGGGAGATATATAGCAGGAAAGTGGAGGAAATACTTGGAAGAGCAAGAGCAGGGATAGAACACAGTGCAGGAGTGAATAAGGTGTTTCAGAGTTCAGTGGTCAGGGCAACTGAGGAAGTAGTCGGGTATAGGAAAGAAAGGGAGTGTGTGGTGGACAGATGAGATAAAAGAGGCAGTTGAGGAGAAAAAAAGGAACTACAAGAAAATGTTACAGAGAAATGTGACAGAGGAGGCGAGAGAGATGAGAGAGAAAGTACAGGGAGAGTAAGATGCTGGTAAAGAGATTGGTTAGGAAAAGTAAAGAGAGAGTGGATGAGGATTTGGGTTGGAAATTTCAGCAAAATATCAGAACAAAAAACTTTTTAGGAAAGAAGTTAAAAGAGAAATGGGGAAGAAAAGAATGACCTTTGTAGCATGAAGAGGAAAGATGGGGTGCTTGTGAGAGGGAATGAGGAGATAAGGGAGGTGTGGAAGCAGCACTTTGAGACTGTAATGAATGAGAGTGTGGGAGGGAGAGCAGAAGTGACCAGCGTAGGAATAAAGATCAATGTAGGGCGGCCAGATCCACAGGGTAGTCTGGACCATGGGGTCTGTGTGGTCTGATTTTCTATGTAAATTTATGTAAATCTCTCCACTGAATGAAGTGAATAGTATTCTCCGGCGTATAGCGCGCACCTTTTCACATAAAAAATGCCTGAAAGTTTAGCCCTGCGTGTTATACGACGAATGTACAAATTTTTAATGATTTTTTTTCTTCTTTGGAGTGTTTTTAAGGGTCTGTTTTTCATCTTATCCAACAACAACGGCAAAATTACCTTTATTATTGTTAATGATCCTTCATAGTCCATAGCTGTCTTATAATATGTTACCATAGAATACAGGGCGATCAAATAACTACTATACAAAAATTAAATCGGTGGAGGATCGCCCATGCCCTGCTGTTATCCCGTTTTCCCGTTGGGTGCCATTTGTATGATCTTGATCTTGATGTCACAGGTGGCTTACGACTGTATGACTAAGGAGCAGTACAAGCTACATAAAAAAATCATATTGGAAAAAAATATCCATGTGTTCATTATTAATTATTAATATTAGTGAGAATAATGGGGTAAATATGATATCAGAAACTGTACATCATGAGTCTTGTACGAGGAGTTATTTCGCGCAATACCAGCCCGGCCGCCATTTGCATTGTTTGAAAACCACACAACCACACCCGTACAACAAACAGCTGCATGCCACGTGTCACCAGAACCGTGTGAATTGTGTCTTGCCTAGTTGTCTGTCATAGCGTACGAGTGATGGTGAGAATAATATGCTTATTATGATATCAGAAGCTGTGCATCATCAGTATGTTTACGGGGATGTATTTCTCACAACACCAGCCCGGCCGCCATTTTCATTGCTTTACTCAAGGACACTTGTCAATTCAAGCAGTAAAGATTACACCTAAAATATAAAAAATTTCGGGAAACTGTACATTGTCAATGTTCTTTAACCCGTACATATTTCTGAGCAGTTTAAGAACTTTTTTTTTCAAGATTGTTGTCTTAAAGTTTGAGGTGCGCGTTATACGCCGCAAAATATGGTATTTATTTTTCAACAGAAACCTACCTCTTGTTTGATTTACATTGTTTTTGATTTACGCGACCTCTTCAAGGACGCAATACTCGCGTAAATCGAGAGTTACCTGTATATGATTTGAAAGTTTTGGAAGAGTACTTTTTTGTTGTTACATTATTTTTACTTTACATATTTTTTTTACATTGAAAATTTAACTTTTTTACACACACGTGCAAATAAACCAACATTTACAAATAAGTAATACATGAAGTAATGTTACAAAACAATAGGTATATAATGTAAAAATAAATATATAGTGAAAATTTTCATGTATTCATTGTGATTTTTTTTAATTAATATTTTACTGTATATTTTTTTTTATTTCTTTTATTGGGCGTTATTGGCCGAGAAGCGGCCTGAGAGTAAACACGTGCCGATTGGCCAGCCGACACTGCTACTTGAACCCCTTCTGCTCACATAATGCAAAGTGATGCAAGGAAAAACCTGTTTTACCACGCAACATTCGACCCTATTTATAGAGGTTCGATGCTCAGAACTCCCATTCCCTCTATATTCCTGTGCTAGAGGAGAGGCGACACAATAATTTCCCACAAAAAACAAGAAAATTGCCAGTGTGCGGGTTGAGCTATTTTTGCACATGACGCTTCATACGACAGGGTTGACAGGAAGGGGTTGTGGGATGTTCTAAGGATATATGGTGTGGGAGGGCATTTGCTGGAGGGAATCCGATCCTTCTATAAGGATGTGAGTGCCTCTGTACGCATGAATGGTGAGTTGAGTGAGAGTTTTGGCGTTGGTGTGGGTGTGAGACAGCGGTGTGTGATGTCACCATGGCTTTTTAATGTGTACATGAATGGCTGTATGAGAAAAATGAAAGAGCTTGGTCCAAGGCTGAAAGTGAGAGGTACGGAGGAGTCATTGGTGGCGGGCCTGTTTGCAGACGATACAGTGTTGTTGGCAGAGAATGAGGGGACGCTGCAGAGGATAGTGGATGAGTTTGACAGGGTGTGTAAGAGGAGAAAGCTGAAAGTGAATGCTAGAGAGATAAGGTTATGGTATTTGACAAGGTGAGAGAGCAGGTCATTTATTTTGTAAAGCTGTACAGAGTTAGAGCAGAGGGTACAACAAAGTGTAGGATAAGGTTAGGGGAGAAGAGAATGGAGGAGGTGACTGAGTTTAATTATTTAGGGACATTTTCGTGTCAGCATGGCAGTATGGAAGGTGAGGTGAGGGAAAGAGCAGTGAAGGGCAGACAGGTAAGTAGGTGAGTTGGAGAGAGTTA
Source organism: Eriocheir sinensis (assembly GCF_024679095.1). Lineage (NCBI taxonomy): Eukaryota > Metazoa > Arthropoda > Malacostraca > Decapoda > Varunidae > Eriocheir > Eriocheir sinensis. The sequence continues at coordinate 9,188,846 of NC_066530.1, forward strand.
TGAGAGGAAGAAGTGTGAGCATGGAGGTAAAGAGGGGAATAAGGAACAGTATTATCCTGCCAACTCTGTCATGTGCATCAGAGACATGGAAATGGAATGCAGCACAGCAATCGAGAATACATGCAGTGTAAATGAGTTATATAAGAGGTGCATGTGGTGTGTCAGGATGGGATGGAGAAAGTAATGTTAGCATGTATGAGAGGTTTTGTATGGGTGTGACAGAGAAAGGAGTGGATTGCAGAGTGGTGGAGTGGGTGAAGCGTGGTGCGTTCAGATGGTTTGGACACGTGATGAGAATGGGGCAGAATGAATTTGTGAAGAGAGTATACAAGGGAAGGATTGAGGGAGGGGGTGTCAGGGGAAGACCACCTGAGAAGTGAATCAATAGGGTGAGTGAGTATTGGAGCGAGAGAGTTGGAAGTAGCAGGACTGAATGTGCTGAGAGGGAGTGCCAGAACAGGGAGAGATGGAGACACTTCTGCCACGGCCACCCCCTGGAAGGAAGTTCCTGTGAGGGGGCAAGGAAAGAGAGAGAGAGAGAGAGAGAGATCAAAAATAAATTATTTAAGGAACAAAGATTTACTCTTCTTACTGTGACAGGTGATTGGAAACATGAGCTACTGGTTCCGCCTGCAGCGACCAAGTGAGGATGCAATAGCCCAACACTTGCGGAACTCGAGGTTGCAACTGGTAGCCCAGAGGGAGAAGTCTGTCCATAAGGTATCTACGAAATAATAGAGTTAAGATTTTGAATAGATTCTCCTATTGCAGGGGATTCTCTAAAAAGTAGGGTTGTAAATGTGTCAAAGAAATATTATAGCTGTGGAAATTGTGATATTCAAAGAGAAAAAAAAAAAAGCTTTATCAGAGTATATGACATTGTGGTTGAATGCCTATAAGCTCTATGTCATTACTTTAAAAGAGCCATTTGCCTACAGCAGTGTGAATTAAAGGTAGGGAAGATTATTTCAGAATATTCATACACAACTAAATTTGCCAATTATTGCTTTCTTTCTCAGCAAGAAGCTGTGGCAACAAAACCTGACAGAAACCCAATAGTGATGACCAGTGTAGACAACGATCCAGACCAGAGAGTGAAGTGTGAGCAAATATCCCAAAAAGAAGGAGACATTCACAAGGAAAAACACCCTGTGCCAGCGCCAAGGTCACAGAAACAGACTCTACCCTCACCCAAACCAAAAAGTCCCTCCAAAGGAAAGACTGAAAGGATTGGTGCGGTTGAAGAACCTCACCAAGAAACCCCAGAACACAGAGAACCTAGTCCAGCTAACATTACCCCCGAAGCTGAGAGTGACAGTCAGCCCCAGCAACGCCTTATTCCTGATTCCAGAACACCGGAGAAACCTCTCTCCAGGTCGGGCTCCGTCAGTTCCACTGGAACTTACAGTGTTGAAAATCCCATGAAATCCTTAGCCTCAAGTAAGTCTAGCAAGCATTCCACTCCGAGAGGTTTCAAAAGTGAAAAACCCAAGAGAAGCAATTCAGAAGGCTCTTCAACAGAAAGCTCCACTGGAACTTACAATATTGAAAGTCCCAAAATATCAAAAAATGTACTGGGCACTTCTAAAGCAGATGCTCCAAAGTGTCTCAAAAGCTCAAAATCAAAGTGTGTGAATTCTGAAACGTCCTCAGAGTCTTCAGAAAAGAGACTGAATCAGAAATCATCACCATCAACATCAAGCAAGAAATCAGAGTCTGCTGCCCAAGCCAGGGAAAGAATGACCTCTGAGAACCCTGAGGAAGGACCAAGCACTTCACACTCACGCATGGGAGACCCACCACTACCACATCGCAGGGTAACCATTACAAGATTTTTATTAACTACTCATATGTATTGTTATAGGAATTATCATATATACTACTCTTCTAATAGTCAAAATTTCACTTTATCTTTTCATGGCAAAGTTTATGGTGTAAAAATTTACATGGATGCCTATTACCTTTTAAGGGGTTAAACTCATCTCTCAGTCCAACAGGTTAGCCTTAGAGAATCAATTTACAAAAGATCAACATTTACTTGAAAGCACAGTCACACCATAACATGCACATGTGTTTGGTAACAGAGACACCTGCGTATGTTAAAAATTAGTGGATATCGCCTCCTCCTTGACAACCTTTATATATATATATATATATATATATATATATATATATATATATATATATATATATATATATATATATATATATATATATATATATATATATATATATATATATATATATATATATATATATATATATATATATATATATATATATATATATATATATATATATATATATATATATATATATATATATATATATATATATATATATATATATATATATATATATATATATATATATATATATATATATATATATATATATATATATATATATATATATATATATATATATATATATATATATATATATATATATATTCAACCATCCTTGCCACAATCCACAGCAATACACTCAAGCTCTATGGGCATATGAGAACAAGAAGCACTGTCCTGTGAAAAACTGTGTGTGTGCCACCATCACTTGCATGTTGTCCAGTAGGTACTGCTCTCCGTCCCAGACTGCAACTATCATATCCTCACAGAGCATGTGAGCTATTACTAGACTGCTAGAACCCCCAATCCAGAGTGCAGGGGCGTCATTCTTTACATTTACTACTCTTCTAAAAAGAAAACTACAATCCTAACTTCAAATTGTAAAAGATAGTTTTGATTTTTTTTTTGTTTGAAGGAAGTAACTACTAAACTTAAATACCAAAAAAGTTATTCCTTTTGAATATAATATTGATTTTGGGATGAAGCAGTTAGCAGGAAATTCCAGTATTACTTTGACGTCATCACGCAGCCCAATCACCGGCCGTTTCTGCGTTCGTTCAGCCAATCAGAGCAGCCAGACGATTCTCAGATCCTCTTCCAAAAAGTTTTGGTGTTTTCCCCCTGTTTCACTCTGTTTGGCCTCAGTACTCCCTACACTCTACGCTCTCGCCTCCTCCGCCTCCGACAACAGCCTTCAGCCTCCAGTGTATTTGTTTTAGTTTAAGTGTTTTGTGCTTTTAACTTTTTTCATTTTTTTTTTTTTTTTTATTTTTTTTACAAAAGTTTTTTTTTACCCACCGATACATCTATGGTTTTTTCTACAGAATCCCAGCTCTGCAATATACATCATGATTAAAGGAGGAGGAACCTGGTTGATTAGTAATTCAATCAATTATATCATTTTCAACTAAATGTATTAAATTGGGCAATTGGTTATCGAATTAGAGCCAATTTAGTGAAACTAAACACACTTTTTCTTAAACCTAAAAAAACAGACTACAAAAATATAGCTATATATATATATATATATATATATATATATATATATATATATATATATATATATATATATATATATATATATATATATATATATATATATATATATATATAAAAACACATACATACACTTGCTGCCCATAACATGCATTAAAATGTCTAATTAGTTCTGTGCCAAAACCATTCTTCATTGTTCATGGGAGAGGAAAATTAAATTCTGTAGACTGAGACACACACACACACACAGAATTCTGTAGTGCAATGGTTAGTGTGCTCGCCTCACAACTGAGGTCACAGGATCGAAACCTGGGTGGAGTGGCCCCTGGCCAACCAGCAGTTATTGGGTACCAGGTGTCAAGTCATTGGCATTGTGTCCTGCATCTTGGGTGTGTGTGGGTGTGAGGTTTCAGCCACACCCAGAGATCTGTCAGCACTCACCGGTTGGCGCTTTGGCTAGCCACAAAAATGCTAAAAAAAAACCCTGCAGGTAGCCAAATTTTCAACACGTTAATATCCACTGGCTACCCCGCAGGTATTTCAAACCACAGATGTTAAATCTGCGTATGTTAAGCTAAGACTGTATACAGTATTGTTTTGGGTGCACTAGTCGTATGTCAGCATGAAAGTCTAAATTGCAGGTTTAATGTATGTTACACCACTTTACAGAACTCTGGCAACTCCTCAAGGACACAGCGAGAGTCGTCTGAAGGCAGCTCAGATTCTTCACTTGAGGAGAATGAAGGTTCTGACAAGACTCACACACACAGTCCTCAAAATCCTCCTGCCCATAGAGGTATTATCATGGATTATAAGTAATTTGCCTGACTCAGAATTTTCTATGTACTGCTTTGGACCAGACCACCACTAGTTATTGAACTGTCGTACCTACAATACACAGATTTTGAAAATGGAACTCAGATTGAATGTTGTAGGACTCAGCAAGGTGAGGTAAGGACTGGGAAGCAGGAATGCATTTTGCTGGAGGGGCAAGTCTGGAATATGGGAGAGAATTCTTTACTTACAAAAATTTTGAAAATAACTCAGTCAAATTCTATCATGTAAATTTGTATGCAGCATCAGCAGTATTAAAATTAAATGAAAGATAGACTCTGAAATAATTCATATGAATGAGGAGTGCAGCATCCTCAATCTCCCTGAGCTGCCTCTCTCCTCTTTTCTCATTCTGATTTATGTCTTTTTCCATATGGAAAGTATGGCTCTATATGGGTCGTGTTCCTGCACAAGGCAAGCAACCCCTGACCTGGGTTGGTTGAAGTGGGGCCTGCAGCCCTTCCCTGTAACGCCTCAACTCAGACAAAAAGAAGATTGACCCTTTCCTTGCTAAACGCTTGCAGCGAGCGGTAACGGATTTGCTGGTGGTGCTAAACGCTTGCTGCGAGCTCCAGCCGCACTCAAATCTCCCACGTATGAGAGTGTTCCAACAATATTTCTCACAATACAGGATTGCCAATTGAGTGGGTTCTCCACTAAATTTGGTGGAAAATCATATCAGCCTAGTGCAGAAAATCTATGAACAAGTAACTGGTGGATGTTATTGTCCAATATAGCGTCATTTTTGCATAGTTTCACCAATCACCTGACTGATTCTTTGACCAAATAGTTGTAAATTTTGCAGTTGGCAATACTACCTTGCCAGCACCTCATGAAGAGATGTCTGCAATTGCCTCAATATGGCTGACCGTCATGCACATTGACGTAAGTGTTCACAGGCAACACCCCCTGAACGTGCATGTACGTTCGCAGAAGAGGCATATTTAATCAAATCCTATAGATCTGGGCCTCCTCTTTCTAATGGTGCTTCTGGTTTTTAGCTGTGATGAATAGTTTTTAAGATACAGTTGGTCTGCCCGAGTGTACCTGGGGGAATAGTCGCCTCCCAAGCCTGCACAGTGAAAGGGTTAAAAGTAGAGGTGGGCCTCAACCCCAATGCAGCTCTGTTGAGGGGCTTTCCGTACTACGAGAGAGTGCTCAGATCAATGAAATATTTTAACACAGTACTCCCCAGTAATAGAGTTATTTTAGGGGAAAATTTTGGGGAAAACCTCTTTTGAGCCCATATCATATTAGTGCTACTGTTGGCATCAACAGAGGCAAGACAATGAAAAGTGTAGCAGTTGACAGCAAAATAAGTGTTGTTAGCTGTCACATAATGGCTAGGCACAAAAACTGTAGAAGAGAGATAACTTGGTAGGAAGTCAGTTCCAGCCCTATTATATCTGCTTAATAGAAAACCTGAATTCACAGTCAACATCCAAAACAAAAATGCAGCTCCTAATGAAGGTCATGATATTGAAGAATTTTAAGAAAACCACAAAAAATTTTAAAAAGCTGCACTTGAATTAAGAGGAAAAGAGGAAAAAATAATAACTGTAAACTACTTTAAGAAACGAAAGTACTATTGCAAAAGTATAAACTTGAAAATCAATCCACCAAACTATCAGTGCAGAGCTGCTCAAAGCTGGAGGTGATGCCAGGATATGTGGGTTGCATGCAGTCTTGACTGCCGTATGGCAATCTGGTACCATTCCTCCTGACTGAAAGAGGGGGCTGGTCGTCTCTATCTGGAAAAGAAAAGGGGACCACTAGGACTGCAACAACTACCATGGTATTACAGTACTCAGTGTGCCAGGCAAGGTGCTGCCCTTCCATTGTTCATCTAGATTTGCAATCAGCCACTGAGAATGTGGAGGCCTGAGCAGTCTGAGTTCACACCTATGAAGTGGACAACTGACCTTATCCTAGCACTTTGCAAACTGGTGGAGTGCTGCTGATGTGCAGCCTATGTTGACCTCAAGCAGGTGTTTGAGTTAGTGCATCATGAGACACTCTGGGATCTCCTGTGCCTCCATAGGATTTCTGCAAGAACTGTACCACCTTCTGTACCACCATGCTTACACATAACTGATCCAAGGTACTTAAACTCATTCACCTCGTCCATTTCTTCACCATTCAAAATTATTTTGCATTCTTTTTCACATTCAATTCCCACTATATGGGCATACAAAATCCACAACCTCACTTCTTCTCTGCTCACAAACCATCACTTTACTATTGTTGACATTTACTTTCAACTTTCTCCTTTTGCATACAGTATCAAAAACACTGACCAAATTTTGTAAGTCACTTTCATTTTCTGCAATGAGCGCTGTGTCATCAGCATATAAGATTGAATTCATCACCCACTTCCTTCCTTCAGCATACATTTTTACTCCAACTTCCCCAACTTTGCCCTTCATTTCTCTCGTAACACCATCTATATAAATATTGAACAACCATGGTGACATGACACACCCCTGCCTCAAGCCTCTTTTTTTTACTGATGTATTAATCCTTATAGAGTCACTGGACGCACTCAAGGCACTGCACAGGAAGGCGAAGCTCTTGGAACTTCAGGGGTGGGTTTCATCAAAGTTCCCAAGGCCTTGGAAGTGTGCTCAAGGAGTCCCAAGCGTGCGAGAAACCTTGCGCATGTTTCATGAAAGCTCCCAAGCCTTGGAACTCTGCCTATCTCGCTCACCACCTTAGGAGGCCGTGTGGGGTCTCCCAAGCGCTCCCAAGGAAGGTGCCAAGCGTCAGACTGTAAACATAGCAGCCCGTGAACAACCCCGACAGCACCAACCACAGAATTTTCGCCTGAGAAGGGACATCTTTAGCGAGTACGATGACACCGAGTTCATGAAGAGGTACAGGGTGGATCGTGCTGGCCTGTTGTTCGTCACTGACTTGGTGCGACACGTGATTGACTGAGAGGACTGAGAGGAGCTGTGCGGTCACAGCGGAGCTGAAAGTGGCGTTGACTCTGCAATACTTCGCCACTGGGAAAATGCAGATGACTTTGGAGTTTCCCGGGCCACAGTCAGCAGAATCATCACCCAGACCGTGGATGCTCTCGTGACACAAGAGAATATGAGGCAGTTCATGGGCTTCCCTTTAAACCGGGGGGAGCAGCAGATAATGAAGGCAAAGTTTGCCGAAATTGCTGGGTTTCCCACTGCGAAGGCACAGATGAGACATCTGCCTCTCCAGGGTGATGATGGAAGTGTTGAGGCCCGTATGTAGGCAGGGCGCCGCCCGGCTAAATGTTTGCTTACACCATGGTGCCGTTGAAGATGCAGACGGAACAAAAATACGTGCACATATTCCTTACAATGAAGATAATATCGCTGTATTTCAACTAAATATCTATTGTTTATATTTATAATTCCATAATTATACATAAGAAGTGTAATTTAGGTTAATTGAAGACATATTGGACGCCAAAGCGACGCGAAGATTGGCAACACTGGTTTCTCCCAAGACCGCCCCCAATCCTACTTGGGAGTGGCTTGTGGCATGGTGATGAAACACGCCCAAGGAATTCTCCCAATTGTGCGTGACGTCACCACGCCTGGGAGAGCACTATGATGAAACCCACCCCAGGTCTCCTGGGCTAAGACCAAGGTACAGGTGTTTGGAGCACAGTCTGTCCATGCAGTGTAGAACTATGACTGGTCTGGTCAAGAAGTCTTTTTGGTGGATTGGATAGGTTCACAGTGTTATGGACTTGTTCACCACAAGTATATGGTGTGGTTAATACCTGTGCAAAGGGACAAACATCTGGATCTTTGAAGTCACTTGTTCTCCCTTTTTTTCTCTATGACTGTGAGACAGGACACTAAATTGTAAATAATGACTGGGAGCATTAGACTGATGCCTTTGGTAATAAATGGCTTTGCGCAGTGGCAGTATTGTAACCAATGAGGCAGGAGGAGGAAGGAAGACACCTACCGAATGGGCGTGAGCTACTCCTGGTGAGGATATATGGGAAGCGAGGAGGGTGCTGAAGCCCTTCAAAGACCCTTCCCATGTCCTCACTAACCGTTTCCCTTTTGTCTCATCAACACCAGAGAGCAGTTCAGCATGCTCTCTAAAGACAGTTCCTCTCTCTTTCTACACCACACTACATTCACACAACACACACACCTTTTCCCAAAATTCAAAATGGCGAAAAACAACACTGTCTCAGAGTCCCCGCCTGGGGGGGGGAGACCATAAATTCACCCAGGGAGGACTCCCCTTCTGGCTGCCGACTTGAGAGGTATCCTGATAACTCCTCAAACCTCCTCCTTATCAATTTCTGCAACATTCGTGGTCTTCGTTCTAATTTTCATTCTGTGGAACACCATCTCTCCTCCTCTAAACCTCATCTTCTCTTCCTCACCGAAACACAGGTTTCTGAGGCTACTGACAGCAACCTCTACTCTGTTCCCTCCTACAGTCTCTATCCTAAATTTCAATCCAAAGCTGGATGTTGCGCCTTCGCAACGACGTCACTTGCTCTCGTGCCCACGACCTTGACTCTTCTGAATTTTCCACCATCTGGCTAAGACTTCATTGTCATTCTATTACTAAATACATCTGTGCTGTTTATCTCTCACCTAACTCTACTAACTATGTAAAATTCTTTGACTATTTGAATTCTAAAGTGGAGCACATCTTGACTCACTCTCCCTTCGCTGAAATCTCCATCTTGGGAGATTTCAATGTTCACCACCAGCTTTGGCTTTCATCCTCTTTCACTGACAAGCCTGGTGAACAAGCCTACAACTTTACTCTCCTCAACGACCTAGAGCATTTTTTTTTTTTTTTTTTTTTTTACATTGCGGCCTATTGCGCCGGTAGGCTTCTTCCCGGTGGATCCTGATGGTCGGTCCAAGGCTTCTTTCCGGTGGGTCCTGATGGTCGGCCCAGCCCGTTCTGGCGCAGGCGAGTGTTTATAGTGGCGCCATCTTGCATTGGCTCATGCTGCCCTCCCAGAGCTCATCTTTGATCCTAGAATCTAGAGTCTGGGTTGATAGGTGGTCTTCTGGACAGCATGTGGGTAGTTTTAAGCCACTCGGCGGCAGCTGAAAAATCCCAGCTTGGTGGCACCGGGCGGGGGTTGAACTCGCGTCCTCCTGAACACGGGGCCACCACTCTGACGACTCAGCCACCCTACACGTATTCCCAGCCGTCTTGGAGACAGGCCCAACATTCTAGAGCTCTTCCTTACCTCTAATCCTTCTGCTTACTCAGTCAAACTGTTCTCTCCGTTGGGCTCCTCCGATCATAACCTTATTTCTGTTTCCTGTCCTATCGCTCCTGTACATCCTCTGGACCCACTGAAGAGGCGATGCTTCTGGCATTTTGCTTCAGCTCCGTGGGACGACCTGAGGATGTACTTTTTCAATTTCCCGTGGAATGATTACTGCTTCCAGGAGAGAGACCCCTCTGTGTGTGCTCAGCACATCTCAGAGGTGATTGTCTCTGGAATGGAGGCATACATTCCACGTTCTTTCTCTACTCCTTATGCTAAAAAGCCTTGGTTTAATCACGCTTGTTCTCGTGCTATTAAAGATAGAGAGGAAGCTCACAAAAGGTTCCAGAGCCTTCGAACTCCCGCTAACTATGACCTTTACATTTCAGCCCAGAATTGTGCCAAATCTATTCTCCGACTTACCAAAACTTCTTTTATCAATAGAAAATGTCAACACCTTGCTTCCAATTCTTCCAGTGACTTATGGCATCTAGCCAAAAATATCTCCTCCAATTTCACTTCTTCCTCTTTCCCTCCTCTCCTTAACCCTGACGGCAGCACTGCCGTCTCATCTGTCTCTAAGGCTGAACTCTTCACTCAAACTTTCTGTAAGAACTCCACCCTGAACGATTCTGGGCATATTCCTCCTACTCATCCCCCCTCTGACTCCTTTATGCCTGTTATTAAGATTCTTCCAAATGATGTTTTCTATGCCTTCTCTGGCCTCAACTCTCAGAAGGCTTATGGACCTGATGGAGTGCCTCCTATTGTCCTTAAAAACTGTGCTTCCGTGTTGACTAACTGCCTGGTCAAACTCTTTCGTCTCTGCCTATCAACATCTACCTTTCCTTCCTGCTGGAAGTATGCCTTTGTACAGCCTGTGCCTAAGAAGGGTGACCGTTCCAATCCCTCAAACTACCGCCCTATAGCTTTACCTTCCTGTCTATCTAAAGCTTTTGAATCAATCCTTAACTGGAAGATTCAAATGCACCTTTCCACTTCTAACCTTCTATCTGATCGCCAGTATGGGTTCCGCATGGGGCGTTCTACTGGCGATCTTCTAGCTCTCTTAACTGACTCTTGGTCATCCTCTCTTAGCCGTTTCGGTGAAACTTTCTCTGTTGTGCTAGACATATCGAAAGCCTTCGATAGTGTCTGGCACCAGTCTTTGCTTTCTAAACTGCCCTCATTCGGATTCTATCCCTCTCTCTGTTCCTTTATCTCCAGTTTCCTTTCCAGCCATTCTATCTCTGCGGTGGTAGACGGTCACTGTTCTCCCCCTAAACCTATCAACAGTGGTGTTCTACAAGGCTCTGTCCTGTGACCCACTCTCTTCCTGTTATTCATCAATGATCTTCTTTCCATAACAAACTGTCCTGTCCACTCATACGCCGACAACTCCACTCTGCATTATTCAACTTCTTTCAATAGAAGACCATCACAACAAGAAGTACACGACTCCAGACTGGAGGCTGCAGAACGCTTAACCTCAGACCTTGCTATCATTTCCGATTGGGGCAGAAGGAACCTTGTGTCCTTCAATGCCTCAAAAACTCAATTTCTCCACCTATCCACTTGACACAGTCTTCCAAACACCTATCCCCTATTCTTCGACAACACTCAGCTATCACCATCTTCAACACTAAACATCCTCGGTCTATCCTTAACTCAAAATCTCAACTGGAAACTTCACATCTCCTCTCCCACTAAATCAGCTTCCTCGAGGTTAGGCGTTCTGTATCGTCTCCGCAAGTTCTTCTCCCCCGCACAGTTGCTATCCATATACAGGGGCCCTTGTCCGCCCTCGTATGGAGTATGCATCTCACGTGTGGGGGGGCTCCACTCATACAGCTCTTCTGGACAGAGTGGAGTCTAAGGCTCTTCGTCTCATCAGCTCTCCTCCTCCTACTGATAGTCTTCTACCTCTTAAATTCCGTTGCAATGTTGCCTCTCTATCTATCTTCTATCGATATTTCCAAGCTGACTGCTCTTCTGAACTTGCTAACTGCATGCCTCCCCCCCTCCCGTGGCCCCGCTGCACACGACTTTCTACTCATGCTCATCCCTATACTCTCCAAACCCCTTATGCAAGAGTTTACCAGCATCTTCACTCTTTCATCCCTCACGCTGGTAAACTCTGGAACAATCTTCCTTCATCTGTATTTCCTCCTGCCTACGACTTGAACTCTTTCAAGAGAAGGGTATCAGGACACCTCTCCTCCCGAAATTGACCTCTCTTTCGGCCACCTCTTTTGATTCTTTTTTAGGATCAGCGAGCAGCGGGCTTTTTTTTTATTATTGTTTCCTTTTTTTGTGTGCCCTTGAGCTGTCTCCTTTGTTGTAAAAAAAAAAAAAAAAAAAAACGAAGTTCATCCTAGGTGCGTTTTGCTGCCTATGCGTACAGCTCCCTTGTTTAGGATATTGGGAAAGGAGCAATATGGCTACCCTCTGACTGGGAAGGTAGCCTACCCCATCCTCACCTTCACGTGGTGGACACTGTTACTATACCCTGCGGGGTAGAACCAACGGGGAGGGGGGCAATGACCATCAGCTGCTTTGTTTTAATCCTTTTAGCCGTGACAAGGAGCAAGTCTCCATAACACTACATTGGACTGGCCACCCATTGGTGGCCTCTAATACATTTATTGAGTTTTTAGAGGCAGGAGCGATGGCGCGATGGAGCGATAGCGAGGGTGGCTGAAGAGAAAGGAATGTATGAGACTGGTGTCTATTAATGTGAATGGTTTAGGTGATGAGGAAAAGAAGAGAGTGATGATTGAAAATTTTGTAAATGGTAGAGTGGATGTATTGGGAGTGAGTGAAACACATATTCGAGGAACTGGTGTGAGTGATGGTAGAGAGGGTACGTGGGAGGGTGTGCCTGGGGGGGTTGTATGGACGGGGATAGATGAGAAGTATAGAGGCAGGAGTAAGGAAGGATGTGCTATTGTGATGTCTGAAAGAGTGTGGAATGGTGTGACTGATTATGGTTGGAAGGGATCAAGAATTGTGTGGGTGAAAGGAAAAGCAGGTTTAGAAAAGTTTGCATGGGTGTGTATTTATGCACCAGTAAATGTGAAAAGTAAAAAAGGACTGAGAGAAAGGGAAGCTTTTTGGGAGGAAGTGAATGCATGTTTGAAGAGTTTTGAGAAAGAAAGGAAACTTATTATGATGGGAGATATGAATGCTAAAGTGGGTGATGGATGTGGTGGGAAAATGGGGGATACCTGGGAAAAATGAAAATGGAGAGTGCCTGGTGGATGTCTGTGCTGAGAGGGGAATGTTCCTTAGCAAACACCTTCTTTCAGCACAAAAATATCCACCGATACACAAGAAGGAGGGGAGAAGATAATGAGCAAAAAGGATTGATTGATTATGTGGCAGTAGATGAAAGGCTTAGAATTTTTTTTTGTGATGCAAAGGTAGTAAGAGGAATGTTCGATGGATCTGACCATCTTGCCGTGCTGGCAAGGTTAAAGATGAAAGAAAAGTGGGTGTTTGAAAAGAAAGGTGAAGTAAAAAAGGAAATACTGAAGATAGAAAAGTTACAGGAAAAAGAAATAAAAGATGAGTACAACCGTGAAATGGCAGAGGCCTTAAGTGAAAAATGGGAAAGTGTAAAAGATAATACAAATATTGAAAAAGTTTTAGGAACATTTAAAGAAATAACGGTAACTACAACAAAAAAAAGTGTAAGGGATGAAAGTGGTGAGAGATGGAAAAAGAAAAGGAAATTCATGGTGGACAGAAGAGATAAGGAGGATAGTAAAAGAGAAAAGGGAACTTTTTAAGAAAATTCAAGAAAGAAATGTCTGAACAAGTAAAAAGGGAAAGGAAAAAGAATTATAGAGAATGCAAAATGAAATTAAAACAAGCAATAAAAGAAAGTAAGAAGAGAGTTGATGAAGACTGGAAAAAGACTAAGTGAAAAATATAAAGGGAACAAGAAATCATATTGGAAAGAAGTAAAAAACAAAAGAAATGCAGAAAATATCTCCTCAAGTAAAATAAATGAAGTTATGGATGAGAATGGAAAGATGTTGAAAGACGGGGAAGCTGTGAAAGAGAGATGGAGAGAATATTTCAAAAACTTAATGAATTTTGAGGATGGACGTCCAGCAGCTGTAACAGCAGCAGTTTTGAGTGGAGGTAGAGGAGGAGTATATAAAGAAAGAAGTATAACATATGAAGAAGTAAATCAGGCAATAAAAAGATTAAAAAATGGAAAAGCAGCAGGAATTGATGGAATCACAGCAGAAATGTTGAAGTGTGGAGGAGATGTAGTCGTTAAATGGATGGTCAAGATATGTGAAGTAGCATGGGAGGGGGGGGGGGGGGATCAGACTGGACGAAAGCCATCATTGTCCCAGTTTACAAGGGGAAGGGCAGGAGAAGGAATGTGGGAGCTATAGAGGTATAAGTCTCCTGAGTATACTCGGAAAGGTATATAGAAAAGTCATAATAGATAGGGTGCAGAGACTTACAGAAGAGAAAATCAGTGAAGAACAAGGAGGCTTCAGGAAGGGAAGGGGATGTGTGGATCAGATATTTGCCTTCAGGATGGTAGTAGAAAAAATAATAGCAAAAGGAAAGAAACTATACACTGCCTTCATGGATTTGGAAAAAGCTTATGACAGAGTCGATTGGATTGCATTGTGGGATGTTTTAAAGATTTATGGTGTGGGAGGAAAACTGCTTAGTGCAATAAAGTCTTTCTATGAGGATGCATCTGCATGTGTCAAAATTACTGGAGAAACAAGTGAACATTTTGAGATTAAAGTGGGCTTAAGACAAGGGTGCGTCAAGTCACCGTGGTTATTTAATATTTATATGGACGGTGTTATTAGAGAAATTAAGGGCAAAGTTGGAGAAGTTGGAGTAAGACTGTTTGATGAGGGAAGGAAGTGGGTACTGAATTCGATACTGTTTGCTGATGACACGGTGCTCATTGCAGAAAATGAAAGTGACCTACAAAATTTGGTCAGTGTTTTTGATAGTGTCTGTAAAAGGAGAAAGCTGAAAGTAAATGTCAACAAAAGTAAAGTGATGGTTTGTGAGCGAAGTAGAAGTGAGGTTGTAGATTTTGTATGCCCATATTGTTGTGATACAGTGAATTTACCGTACCCAACAGTTATGTTTCTCGCAAGACACTTGAACCACTCCAGGACAACTCCACAAAAAGAACACTCAAACCACTTACCACTAATACAGCAGGGGTGCCAGGCTTTCCCCTACAAGCACCTCCCAGCGTTACAACGATAATCCTACAGGCCTGATAGTAATACCTATTTGTAATCACTGTAGGAGGCACTTATCTTTCGAAGGGTTTCAAAAGAAGTGGTCTCTTGAAGTACGTCCTAGAGGAGTCCTGTTGTCCTCGAGACTAAGTATAAAACAGCACTGCCGTGAGTTAATGTGGGGTGAAAGCGCTGAGGTGTTGATTGCTTGAGAGCTGTTGATGGAGTGGGCCGAAAGCCAACCACGTGGGTCTGAAGGGGTATTTTGAATTTCCCCTGCCAGATGGTGTGGCTTTCGATCGGTCAAATTATCCTTGCTCTTTAATAATTTCGCAAGGGCAATTATTATTATTTCATGAAAGGAAACACTGAACTATTGTTATTCCTTTCATGGTAAATGTGTTTAGTCTTCAGGCAGTGAATACGGTGATACTGTCTTGGTCTGGGAGCTGATGAGCGAAGTATGTAAGTACCATCCAAGGCTTATTTGAGCTCAGACGACACTCTTAGTTGGCTTGAAGTCTTGGCCCGAGACTTGTTGCATAAGGGAAATAGTTAATTTGTCTAATCCCCTGGTTAACTGGCCTAATTCATAACAATATAGAGTAGGAATTGAATGTGAAAAAGAATGCAAAATAATTTTGAATGGTGAAGAAATGGAGGAGGTCAATGAGTTTAAGTACATTGGATCAGTTATGTGTAAGCATGGTGGTATGGAGGGAGAGATAAGAGAAAGGGAATTGCAAGGAAGAAGGGTGGTAGGGTCTTTGGGACGAATCATGAATGGCAGAAGTGTGAGCATGGAGGTAAAGAGGGATTTGAGAAATACAATAATAGTACCAACCCTCACATATGCAAGAGAAACCTGGAATGAAAGTCAGAGGTGCAGGCAGTGGAAATGAGTTATTTGAGGAGTGCTTGTGGTGTGAGTAGAATGGATGGAATGAGTAATAAAAGTGTGTACGAGCATTTTGGAATGTGTCACAGGGGTGAAGGGAAGAAGTGTGGAGTGGTGGAAGAAGTGAAGCGACAGATTTTAAAGTGGTTTGGCCACATGGAGCGAATGGAGGAAAGTAAGATGACCAGAAGGGTGTATGTGAGTGAGATAGAGGGAGGGAATGCTAGAGGACGACCTCCAGTGAAATGGAGGGATAGGGTGCAAGAGTACGTTAGGGAGAGGGGAGAAAGATCTTTGAGAAACTTTGAGCAGGCAAGGAGGGAGTGTCTGGATAGAGAAAGTTGGAAGCTCTTCTACCGTGGCCATCCCCTGTGGGAGCTCCTAGGAGCAGGCGTCGATGAAATGAATAAATGAGAATCGTTCACTAATGCTAGAAGGACTTAATGTCAAACCGATAAATACTCCGAGACTGATTTGAGGCCTTATACCTGCATAGTCTGTAAACGCCAACTCCTGCTATACAAATATGTGACACACTACCCAAAAGTCGACCTTGCTCAACAGGTTGTTTCTGTAAGAGAGAATGCCAGGTGCAGGAGGCCAAGGGGAAGCCCACAGATTTCATGGCTTGAACAAGTTGATGGATGTTGCCAGGAGATTTTTAGCATGTGAAGGGGCCTACATGGAGACTTGTCCAGAGAGCTCCTGCAGGATTGGTGTTGTAGAGTGGGCAAGATGATGTGCCCACAGGCATATGCCCCCATTGATTGTTTGATTAAAAGACCAAATAGAAACTAATAACAGATGAAGTTCAACATAATGAAAGTTGTGAATCTAATTTCCTACTTGTTAGTGCTGATGGCATACAGCTGTCACATCTATTTTTAAGGCTGAACTTTTCACTCAAACTTTCTCTGAAAATTCCACTTTGGACAGAACAAGGCATTTTATTTTCCCTTTACTCATACCCCTTCTGACTTTACTAGTC
This sequence comes from Eriocheir sinensis, assembly GCF_024679095.1. Classification (NCBI taxonomy): domain Eukaryota; kingdom Metazoa; phylum Arthropoda; class Malacostraca; order Decapoda; family Varunidae; genus Eriocheir; species Eriocheir sinensis. The sequence goes on from NC_066530.1 coordinate 9,205,392, forward strand.
CTGATATTTAGATTCTTAATCATAATGATTTCTATGCCCTTTCTGGCATAAAAAATCCTCTGATGGCTTATGGACCCTCCTATTACCTATATAAACTGTGCTTCTGCTCTGACACCCTGCCTGGTCACACTCTCACTTATGTCTTTCAATATATATCATACCTTTCTGCTGGAAGTGCGCTAGCACACAACGTGCCTAAGAAGGGTGCCTGCTCTAACCTTTCAAATTGCCTTCGTATAGTTTTCCTTTCTTGTCATATCAAAGATTTATAAACAATCCTGAGCAGAAAATTTCATAAGCATCTATCAACTTCTAACCTTTTCCCTCATCACCAGTAGTGTATCCTCAAGGGACTGGTGACTTCTTGCCTTCCCAATTGATTCCTGGTCATTCTCTTCACAATATCAGTGAAGCTTTTCCACTTCTTACACTATCTTAAAATGGCTGAAACTTCCTGGGTGATTATTCATGGAAATATGATTTGGAGGTTGTCCAGACAAAAGGAGAGGAGGGCAAAGGTGCACTCAGAGTCAGAAATTGCATCCTGATCCTCTGGTACAGTGAATCACCAGTTGAGGTTTGTGTAATTGTGCTTCGTGTGGACAGAGGAGCAGGGAGACAGGAGAGAGGGTCAGAGTGGGTATTTACTATTCCGACCCATGGGAATATAAATAATCAGTATTGCCAGCGAGTCAATGTAGCTAGCTCACCAATAAGGGAAAGGTTAGTTTCATTCAACTTTTGCTTAAATGCAATTTTTTGTTGTATACACTTTTGCTGTAGAGGAACCAAGTGTCTCTGATGCTGTCTGTCCCAGTCTTTCTGGCAATATTAGTTGCATGTCTCTCCACGGAACAAAACTCTAATTCCCCCCTCTGACCCTGCCTCTCCAGCCACCCCAGCAACTTGCTCCTCTCTCCTGATGAAGCACCATTGTTCAAACCTCAGCTGGGGATTCACTGTACCAGGGGGATCTGGACAAGACTTTTGACAGCGAGTGACACAGGGGCAGAGTGGTGTTTGTGACCTGAGACTGCTGTGTATTGAGACTCAAAAACAAAAATACATAGATAGGTTATTGCAGAGGAAGAAATATTCAATTCAGTGAGAACTTTTTGCTAGAAACATTGCACATTTGTCGTCAAGCCACTAATTTGTTACTTAATATTTCACCAGCAGAGAAGAAGATTGTGCAGAAACGTGTTGTTGGAGCAGCTGAGCAAAGAGGAACAGTAAAAAATAAAAGGGTAATGTAGCATTCCTTATCTGAAACTTTATAATCTGGCAGATTGTTTTCTCACAGTGTATAATTTGATAATATTAATTTATTGGTATTTATTCATGTAACTTTTTCTTACCCAGTGTTGTAAACTTTAGTCCTTTTCCTCAAACTGAAATTTTACTAACAAAACATTAATGTTTTACAGAGTGGTAGAAATGCAGCAAGTGTGAAGAAGCAGCATCAGGCAGCCAACAGCCAGGAGACTTACAGCAACAACAGCAGCAAGCAAGAAGAATCAAATGACCGGCAAATGTCTTCCTCAGAAGCGAGTCACAGCAGTGATTCAGAGGGCGTGGTGGCAGTGGTTTCCAAGGCAAGAAAGGTGAAAATACAAAGTTTTTATATGTGGACACTATTACACCATCTGTCATATATTTAATATGAGTGGTGGCTGTTCGATCAACATTATAAGTATCCTAAGGCAAAAAGATAAAGATATTCATAATTGACTTTCAAATGTGAATGTTATTACACTACATATGTATATTTTATCATGTATAATAGTTTTTTACTCAGCACAATCATCTCACTCATGAAAATGGAAAAATCTAATTAGTTTTCATATATGGATGCCTTGGCACTGTTGTTCATATGTTTGATTACGTACGGCATCTTTATTGTTCATCACATTCATCATATTTCTCTATGTCTTGCAGCGAGGGTCGGGGAACTCAAAACAACCTCCCAAAACTTATTTTTCAGTACAGGATCTTATTTTGCCTTTCAGAACAACAAAGCCAGAATATATATTGAAGTGTCAAGCCTAAAGTTGCAGCCAGACTGTGGAATTCTTCAGGACCCACAGGTGGAGCTGATATTTGTTGACTACCATGGGTTCCTGGGTCTCCCTCCTGACCAGCTGGAAACACCTCTCTCCCTGCCAAAGAATGCACCAGACAACACACTGACATTTAACTTCAGGCAAGGTCTGGTTGATGCTGCAATCTGTGTTTCCTCTTTGATGTTTAAGACCATCTTTTTATTTTCTAGTAAAGAAGGCAGACCAGGAATTAAAAATATTAGACAGAAAATGTTTACCGTCAAAGATATTGCTCCAGTAAAGATTAGTAGAAGCTAAATGGGGAGTATCATACCCTGGGGAGTATCATGCCCAATTATTAGCAGAATTATCATATGTTATTATGTGATTGACTTCCTGTTATTTCTAATAAATCCAGAGAATAGATGACACAAAGTGAAATGGCTGTAGCTTATAAGGTGGCGATATTCAGCTTCAAAACTGATTGTAACAGAAGCATATTAAGGATATTTTTTCTCTTTTGTAGTCCTTGGGTTGTTTCTTCTCATGAAAAAATAAGAACAATAAATTTTGGGAGGCAATGACTGAGTGGTCAGCATGCAGGCAGGTGATCTGGACACCTGCATTCAAATCCAACGAGCTGCTACCAGCTGACAATTTTCAGCCATCACTGAGTGGCTGGAGACAACCCACTCGCTGCCCTGAGAAAACTCCCTTTCAACCCAGGTTTCAGTGAAACTTATCGAGTGAAGTTTCAGGGGGCAGCATGTGCTAAGCATGATGGCGCCACTACAGAATACACTCAACCCTCAATTTCCCGCACTTGCAGCGGTCTGGGAATCACAAATGTCTGGGAACTGAGAATCACTACAGTCTTGGGGCCACGGCCCATTCCCAAATGTTTATCTTAAGGGGCGCGTTTGAGCCAAGATTAAGAAAAAACCCCTAAAATTCAATTTTCTGTTTTTCGCATTTCTACTAAGGTCTATGTTCATGGATAACTGTTTTAAAATATCTTAGCAGTACGATGCCTATTTCCAATGGAAATTAGTCATTATCTGACACTATCTCAGGCCTGGAGTGGCACGCAACCGCGCTCTAGAACAAAGGTGTTATGTGTTTATTACGTTATTTATATGATTTTTAGGCAGTTTTTCGATATATGTAGCTGCAAAGCAGCTGACTGACGAAGTTATTGACAAGCTTTCCTCATACTACACAAAGGCTGTCAGAGACAAGCATGAGACTGTTGGTAGCATGAGGTCAGTGATAATGGCCAGCTATTAACACCACACTGCCACCAAAAATGAATAACATCGGCTGTGCCCCAAGAGTCAAGCCTCATGGTGCTGGGTGCAGAGAAGCCTGGCAAAAGGGGAGAGACCAGCACCACACACTGACAAGAGGATTTACTTGTCCCACATATCATACGACAACCTCAGCCTCATCAGGACGGTGTACCGTGACCTCACAAGACCAGAGCTGCTGGAAAAGTGCCTGAAGGGGAGGACACAGAACAGAAATGAGAGCCTACATGGAAAGGTCTGGAGGAAGGCTTCAAAAGACAAATTCTGTGGCCTACATAGGACTGTCTTTGTGTCCCAGGTCACAATCCTGGAGCATAACTTTGGGCACAGTAAAGCCAACCTCCTGACCTTGCTTGGGTTCAAGAGGTCCTCCAACTTCATAGATTCTCTTGAGCGGGAGGAAGAGAGGACAAGCAGAACCAAGAACAAGAAGAGGAAGAAGAAAAAGAAAAGAAAACAAGCCAGCGAGGCAGCAGAAAAAACATTATAAGCCTGGAGGCTTCTGAGTAAAAACCTATCTACAGTGAGTGGGGTGGTGCCCCATGATACCCACACCATTGAGTGTATAATATCCTTTGAAAAGGAGGGGACCAGGTACCATAACTCAGAAATATCTGTAGAATAAAAAATACATTGAAGAAATAGCATATCAAACATATTATGGTAACGAAATGTAAAAACAATGATTTCTCAAAATTTAAGTTATTGGCATTTTTGGTTAAAATTCTGATAGGCTATAAAAGACATTTCTAATTGGATAAGTTTATTCAATACAGTAATGGTAAGACTATATTTCCATCAAGACAAAACTCCTCTAAGCGCCATAGAATATTTTTTTCATATATTTTACATCGAAACAGCGAAATGTGTTTGGTTACGTAATAAAAAAAAATATTATTATATATATGGAAACAAAACATTGCCAACACATATTGGCCAAATGTTAGCACTGAGGTTACTTTACATTGACCAATGAACAAAAAAGCTGAAAACTCATATATAAAAAAGTTATTTAGAACTCAAATTCGGTCAAAAAAGTTCCCCCCCCCAAAAAAAAAAAAAAAAAATTTTTTTTGTCGATCAGGCTCAAACTTTGCCAGAGGTGTTAGATTATAGTCTACTTTATTGTGTAAATTTTACAGCCAAAAATATGCAACTTCATATGCTCTCTAAGACTACGCGCCCCTTAACTCTCTCTGGCTGTTGCCAATAATAAGTACTTGGCGCAGACTTTTACCACACTTTGTCCAACACATTTAAGCAGCACATTCAAGAAAGATCAAGTAAAACAAGTCATTTAAAGTGTTGTATTTCACCAACAAAGGACAAAATGTTAGTGTTTGTCTCTGCTATTTTCTTTTTTGACTTGACCCCTTCAACACGAGGACGTGTATACTGCATCCTTACGTGTGCCATACCATATCCGAGGACGCGCATACTGCGTCCTGGCTCGCTTTAGCCAGTATATGAGTTAATTCATCTCTGTATATTTATGCTTACATCTCAAAATTATCAATTAACTTTATGTGCACCATTTAATTCTGCATGTTTTCATATATAATACATGATGATTATGTTGAGTTTATGGCTGAAAACTTGTTACAGTCACCCCCCGCCGTTCGCGGTCTCACCCATCGCGGTTTCGCGTATTCGCGGTCAACTAATTGTGACCCCCCCCCGCTTATACGCGGCCCCAGTTTCGCGTATACGCGGATGCATTGACGCTAAATAGGAAGGCAGAGAGGAGGGAGGGAGGCAGAGAAGAGGGGGGAAGGGAGAGAGGAGGGAGGGAGGGAGGCAGAGAGGGGAAGGGAGAGGACGGAGGATGGCAGAGAGGGAGGGAGGGAGGCAGAGAGGAGGGAGGGAGAGGCAGAGAGGAGGGGAAGGGAGAGAGAGGGAGGGAAGGCAGAAAGGAGGGAGGGAGGGAGGCAGAGAGGAGGGGGGAAGGGAGAGAGGAGGAAGGAAGGCAGAGGAGGGAGGAGGAGGCAGAGAGGAGGGGGAAGGGAGAGAGGAGGAAGGAAGGCAGAGAGGAGGGAGGGAGGGAGGCAGAGAGGAGGGGAAGGGAGAGAGGAGGAGGAAGGCAGAGAGGAGGGAGGCAGAGAGGATGGGGGAAGGGAGAGAGGAGGGAGGAAGGCAGAGAGGAGGGAGGGAGGAGGCAGAGAGGGGGGAAGGGAGAGAGGAGGAGGAAGGCAGAGAGGAGGGAGGAGGGAGGCAGAGGGGGAAGGGAGAGGAGGAGGAAGGCAGAGAGAGGGAGGAGGGAGGCAGAGAGGAGGGAGGAGGCAGAGAGGAGGGGGAAGGAGAGAGGAGGAGGAAGGCAGAGAGGAGGGAGGGAGGAGGCAGAGAGGAGGGGAAGGGAGAGAGAGGAGGCGGGCAATGGACGTTAGGTTGCTCCTGAGTGACGCCACGTTAGACTGTGACGTCATGCTTTCCTATTGGCCAGCAGCTCACTCAGGGACGACTGCTATTGGTCGAGATTTTCTCATAGCAACATTATCCTAAAAAAAAAAATTCACGCGCCGCCACACTGCAGTGTTGCCAGATTGGGCTACTTATCGCAAATTGGGCTACTTTTGGGTCTTCTGTGCTACTAAATTTTGACCCCAGGGTGAGTGTTGATTATATATTGTTGTCTAACAAGGTCTTGTCTCATTTCAGTCATTAAAAAGAACGAAAAAAACATGTTTTATATGACGTGTCAGAGGTGACTTCCCCAAATGCATATTTTCCCATAGGGTTATAGTCCCATTGTTTGTGATTCATATCGCGCCGAAGTCCGGGAACGAAATACCCGCGAACGGCGGGGGATGACTGTATATTCAATAACGATATTTGAAATTTGGCGCACGCAGTGATCTCGGATACGGCGTGAGGCGCTGTTTTGGCCCAGCCGTAGTGAAGGGGTTAAGGTGCTTAAACACATCATACTACTGTAAATTATATATAAATGAATGTTTCTTTCTATAAAAATCAGGTAATGAAAATATCAAACGCATAATAAAAAGTGGATCATAACTACCAGAAGCTGCTCAGCTGATACATATAAACAAACACGCAGCGTCAATGGCAGCAATGCAGTATTCACCATTTTCTTTTGCAACTCCCCAGTCAGCCAAATATATTATACTGCTACAAATTACTGATGTACTTAAGTCCAGTACATACTGTATTTACATGCAAATGTAAGGTCACAGCACAGTCGCTCAGTAGCACAAGCCAATACTAAATGAGTACAGTAAACCCTCAGTTATGCGGGTGCACCGTATCCGACCTCGCCCGTATCCGGGAGTTTTAAAAAATATTTGATTTTTTCCAAATTTTTTTTTAAATTGTCGTGTGCCGCCAAGTCGTTCAAATTGCCTGCGCGATGCCTCTAAGAGTCTAAGGCCTAAGCTTTGCCCGGGTAGTGTACCGCACCCGTAAGGCGCGCCCCAGCTTGCACGTAGCAATGATATTGACGTCATGGTGCGAAGGTTTGCAGGAAAGCTGTGTGCTTCGCAGTACAACTGGCACGTAAATGTTCTTGCCGAGCGCTGCAGACCATATCAAAGTGACGAAAGTCAAGGCAGTGCAGATTTAAATGGCGGGAGTGTCAAAGGACTGTTTAAATGAAACACACAGTGCAAACCCTAGCTTAAGCCTTGATGACTGCCTAAATCCAGACTGGACTAGGTGAGTAGGGCTCCGTCCCCGTGGAGAAGGCGTGCAGGTCCATTAGCACTCCTGCGGGAGTGAGGGCAGAATAAGAAATGCGGATAAGTACCGCCCTCGGTCTGACATGTGAAAGAAGGATTTTACCATGCTTACGGTAAGGCGAGTTAAGGGGCCCGCAGGGGTTCGGGAGTCCTGTGGGCCAGCCCAATCTGGAGGTGCGGGCTGGCCATAAATCGTGGTTACTTCTTGTGGCTGGCCTCCCCGTAGTCCTGCTGGATGCACTGTGCAGGGAGTACCCGCCCCACCTGGCTCGCAAGCGCAATACGGTGTAACTAAACAGCCACATGTCAACGCGCAAGCGGATGCGCCAGGTTGTCATTGACTCCTTGGTTATCCTCCCCACTCACACTCAGAGTGGGGTGGCCTGGCGTACTTGCCTGGTGTCTGTGGGCCTTCGGGCTCATTGCCGGGCTTAAAAGGGTAGCGCCCTGGGGTGCCTGCCCGGGCATCCGTATAGAAGCCTGCTTTGAGCACTTGATGCCCATTGCCAGCCCGGAACCCTTCGGGCATCGCTCTGGTATGCCTTCTGGTTGACCCGGGTGGTAAAGCCCGCGGTGCTCGTAGCCACGAGGTTGCTAACACAGCTACGCAGCAATAAAGCCGCAGGCGCGCACCTAAGAACAGCACAGAGCATCGGCTTTCCAGTCTTGTACAACTGGACCCGTAAAAAGTTTCTTGTGGCAGAGCTGGGTCTGCTAGAAAGCCTACGTGGTAAACACGATGGTGCAGACTTGGGCGGTTAAGCTGCCACAAATACCTGGGCTTTTCTGGGTTGGGTCCAGGCCCCGCTGCTGTGACTGGCCAGGCAGGGGAACATTAGCTGCTGCCTGTGAACACAGGGCTAGGCACCCCAGCAGTGGGTTAGTGTCTGAGCCTGTCGTGCTTAATTGCTGAATCCCAAGTAACAGATCCCCCCAAGGTGCAGCAGGACTGCGATAAGCCAGGGAGAGATTGCCGCGAGTGCTAACCGTGACAACGCTGCTCGAACCCTTTTCTCAGCGCCCGGAGCACGTCAATCATTTCACTCCCTGGTGCAGACTGACTGCTACAAAGCCATGGGGCGTACCATATTATGAGTAGGCTATGGACAGAAGCAGCTATGCAGTACTCTGTCGTTGCCTTTATGGCAGGCCATGATCCAAAGTTGGGTTTTGGGGTCTGTAGACTTAACCTGCACCATATCCGGGTTTTTCCCATATCCGGGTGCCCCCGGGGCTCTATTAACCCGGATACCAGAGGGTTTACTGTATATCCACCATGCACATTGCCACCAAGTGGGTGTGGACTTTGACCAGAGACGAAATCTGAAGTTTGGCCCGACTTCTGTTTTGATAACCGGGCCTGACCGGGCATATGTCTGGCAATAGTCGAAGGTAGCCAGACCACAGATTTTTGGCCCAGACTTGACCGGGCATATGTCTGGCAATAGCCGAAGGTAGCCAGACCACAGATTTTTGGCCCAGACTTGACCGGGCATATGTCTGGCAATTGCTGGACCCCAGATTATGTCCAGAAAGCCGTTATCCGGGAAATCAAGGTCTGGAAAATCGCAGGTTGAGTGTATTAGCCATCATTAATGGGCTACAGCTGAGCAACAGGCCCCATCAAGAAAGCCTTTTGGCAATATGGGTCAAATATAAAAAAAGAAAAAAAAATATGGAAAGTGTAATGATATCAATCATGGTATCATCATCATATTATTCTAGTTCTCTTAAGGGGGGAGTCCGGTTTGGAGACCCCAAAAATATAAAAAAAATGACTTTGTGAAAAAAATATATTTGGTAGGTATACATTTTGGCAACTATCTCGCAGATTGAAGATGATAAAAAAAAACTCATAGTAAACCTGAAAAAAGCTTCCTAGTGTGTTTTAACGGGATCGCGATCCATCAATAAACTTTATCAGCCCATATCTCAAAACATAAGTTATTCCCCTTCTAACGTTAACCTTGGAGCCAGTTTTAGCTTGATTTCAATGAAACAAAGACTAAAAGGCAGAGGAATACTTTCTCTTCAAATCATCGTCGCTGTTTTTTTTATATATGTCTGGTTTAATTTTATATTAATATTTTTTTGGTCAAAAAAAGGCAAAAAAACACACAAAAAAAAAATCATAAAACAAATTCAAAAGCTGAAATGAAAAATCTAACGACGAAGAAACATTTCATATTATAACGTCTCTAAGTCACAGAAAAATGAAGGTTGTGGGGCCAATAATAACGACGGAGATTCGCTTTTAAATTTTCGTTGTAGTTGTAGTTGGAGGGGGGGGGAGGGGGACAAGAATGTGGGTCAATGTCTAATGTTGATGTAAATGAAGCCAATACTTCACAACATAAAAATCAGAGCGATTCATGCATATTTACCGGAGATATGGCACCCCCGATCTAAACCGGACTCTCCCCTTAACAGGAGTATCATGTAGCAGGCATTTTTTCTTATTTACATAGCCATTAATGTGTCTTTTACTATTAAAAACTAATCTTTGTATTCTCAGAGTTCAACGTGGATAAGAGGCAGCACCCAGCCCAAGCCCAAGCCCTGAGGGAGCTGATGGGCAGCCGCGGCATCCTCAAGTTCACCATCACCTCAGAGCCGCCAGAGGAGCTGCAGGACACATTGGACTGCCAGGACTTAGGGTGAGGTGCTGCGCTTGTGTATTATTATTACAGTTCACCATATTCTTAAATTTTGCTGCCCACGTACACACAATTGACAAGGCTTTCTTAGGAGCTTTCAGCTTTTCCAGGGGTAGTTTTATGATCCTTCTGATAGTTTGACCCTTCTTCTTTACCATGAACATAAAAAAGTCAATTAGAACCCTACTGATCTCCTTTTTGGCCTCAGGAAATAGTTGATGTGAGAGGTAGGAATGTCTGACCATACTGAGCAGTAACAAAAAACTGACTATATACAGCAACCACTGGGACTCAGAGGTGCCAAATACGTGAAAATTCTAATATTTGGGGTGTTTTGAAAGTTCATCATGTAGTAATTTCCTTCAGCCAAACATTTACACAGATACCATCCACACATAGATGCCTCTCCTGCCTGTAAGTATGTATGCATATACTTACTGAGGCACTGACCACTGAGGGACTTCAGCACAACCATTATCGCCCAAATATCCACTAATAATGGGAGCACGTGGGAAAACTAAGGGAACAAATGGATACAGCATTCTTCACCTTGGCCACAACTAATTGATTTGCTTATACCCTGCCTTCACCACCTCTCTCTCTCTCTCTCTCTCTCTCTCTCTCTCTCTCTCTCTCTCTCTCTCTCTCTCTCTCTCTCTAACGTGACATGACACCGATTTTTAAGAAAGGAGACAAAAAAATACCAGGTAACTACCGACCCATTAGTCTAACTTCAGTTGTAGGTAAGCTACTTGAGAGCATAATTAGAGACAAAATAATGAGTTACCTCGAAAGCCACTCATTAATTGGGGATTCACAACATGGCTTCCGTAACAAAAGATCCTGCCTATCAAACCTATTGATCTTTTATAACGACCTCTTCTCAGTTTATGACGTAACCAAATCATTGGACATAGTCTATCTTGATTTCCAGAAAGCGTTCGATAAAGTCCCACATCATAAATTACTTTATAAATTAAAGCAAATAGGTATTGACTGTCAAGTAAACCAATGGATCACAAATTGGTTGAGCAACAGACAACAAAGAGTGGTGATTGACGGATTTAACTCAGAGTGGGCGCCAGTCACTAGTGGCGTCCCTCAGGGCTCGGTTCTTGGCCCAGTGCTCTTCATTATATTTACATCAAAGACGTGGATGTTGGACTCAATAATCGCATTAGTAAATTTGCAGATGACACAAAGATCGGTAACTCGGTTCTCACTGACGAAGACAGGCAAAGCCTCCAAGAGGATTTGCACCAAATTTCAGCTTGGTCGGATAGATGGGAGATGCCCTTTAACATAGACAAGTGCCAGGTCCTTCAAGTTGGAACAAGAAATAAGAAGTTCGATTACGAAATGCGCGGCGTTAAACTCACAAGCGTTCAATGCGTTAAGGACCTTGGGGTCAAAATCGCGTCAAACCTCAAATTCTCACATCAATGCATCGATGCAGCAAATAAAGCGAACAGAATGTTGGAGCTTCATTAAAAGAAACATTTTATTCGAGAATAAAGATGTAATACTTCCACTCTACAATAGTTTAGTCAGACCCCACTTGGAATATGCAGTACAGTTTTGGTCTCCTCACCATGCAAAGGACATTGCTAAATTAGAAGGTGTTCAGCGTCGGGCAACCAAAATGATCCCTTCCTTGCGCAACAAATCCTACGAAGAAAGGCTTTCCACCCTTAACCCTTAAACTGCGGAGGACTAAATGCCGGATATTT